>NW_026707100.1:0-58772 GCF_024137745.1 Phymastichus coffea | reverse complement strand
ATGTATGTGTGTATGTGTGTGCACACACAGTTTTGCAAATGGTTATGCTGCAGGTTGCAATCGATGCAATTGCATGTTGACATCATTGCACACAAAACTCCCGTTGCTGCTATTTGCCTTTGTATTTTTGCGCGAAAATGAAGCGCTTTTTCATCCAAACAGCCGAGTGTTTATGAAAAAAAAGCCTAGTCACATTAGATTCATTGTTTCTTTTTTCTGATTTAACATAAACATGGTTTTTGGTATTTAGATAGCAATTTTGGATTAATGAACCGTTAGTCAACTACGTAGTAATTTATTTTTACTTTTTCCCTTCTAATTATACCCAGATTGTATAAATAAATAGCTTAGAAGTCATTAAATGTGATTATAACAAGTCGCAGTATCTTAATCAGAAAAGGCCGAGATTAGATGTCATTTTTCAGCACAGGATATTACACTGCAACAAATCTTCATATGAATTACAAGGCATGCATTACCGAGCATGCGGTACAACAAAATTAAATAATTTGATTTTGTCATTCATTACACGAGACCTTAATCTTTTAATAAATGAATTTCATCTGCACAACACATGAGAAAGATCTGCTTGGATTTCAATTAAGGCAACCGAATTCTGTTGGGCGTGGACGAGCTATAAGGTTTTCGTTTCGGCTCCTTTTTCATGCGCCGCGTTTTTTAATGAAAACAAGCAGCAAGCATTTCGTCGATCAGATTCATCATTGAAAAGTATCATTATGAAAGAATATCTCACTCTCCATAGTCGTACCCATATAGAATATTTCGCAAAAATAGGCAAAAAAATAGCGATAGTACACGGGCGAAGCGTTAATTTTATTGTGTTCGATTTCGTCGATAGCTCTCGTAATTCAACAGTTGAAAATGAAAAACAATGGAGAACGAGCGAATGAATCGCACTTATACTTTTTGCCGGCGATTCATTTAACGCGTCGTAAAAATTTACGTTTTCATTCGAGGCGTCGGCTGCAGCTTCGAAATTAAATACTCGTATTACAGTTCGAAACGCATCGGCTGTGCACACACGCACACTTACATACACGCGTGCGTGGTCAGCACATACACGCGCCGACCACACATGCTATGGAATGAAAAAGAAAGAAGAGTACATCGATTCGCCCCCTTGTACCTTGCGCGCGCATACAAACGCCAATAACTGCAATCTATTATGTAATTTTCTTTTTATTTCCTTTTTCAAACAAAAATTCCTCTTTTCCCAGCGAAATCAGTTATAACCACACTTCCACAACTTTGCCGCGCGCATTGTTTTACTCACGCAGTATTGAATTATTGACTTTACAAAACAACTGTAACTGCCGCTCACATTAACGAAATAACATCAATTATCACTTGTCGAATAATGATTTATTATTGTCTATTTCGTTATCCAGTCTTACGCCGATGATTTATCGTTACTCGTTCGCAATCATTAAGCACTATCAGCTCGACAAATTCTTGATCTCAAGCACTCGAGGCAATATCAATCTCATCGGGGACACGGAGAAGAAGCCCTCTCTCTCTCTCTCTCTCTCTCTCGCGCCCATTGTAATATTTTTCTCGCTTCCTTTATTCGCGAGCGTTATCTCTCTGCGCGCTAATATAATGCACGCGAAAGGCCGATAAGGCCGAAAATTCACGCTGCACTGCGGAGCAGCGTTATCTCTGGGCGCAATGGCTTGCTTGAACGTTACAAGGTAGCGTAGGGTCCGCGAAGGATTGTGTGTAGTATATGCTCGGCAAGCGAGCCTTATAATTTGCTCGAGCTACACGTATACGCACGCGTCCGAGATACATCATTTGCGAGAGAGAGAGAGAGAGAGAGAGCGAGAGAGGGAGCGCGCGTGTACGATTAAAATTCGCGGCTTCGAGAGAAGAGCAGGAGAGGAATAAAAGTGAAGAAGGGAGAACGGAAACGTTGCAAGGTGCCGTGCTGCTCGCTGCTCGTTTGCGTATACGAAATATTACGGTGCAAAATAAATTCGGGACGCATCGAAGCCGCGCCGGTCCCGATATAAACGAGAGAGCACGAGGACGGAGGAAGACAAAAACGAGCACGCGAACGTCAAAGCAGATAAGCCTGACGAGAGAGCCGCGAGATCTCCAGGGTAGCCAGAGCAGGGATAACATTATACCGCGAAAGGGAAAGGGCGCAAAAAGAAGCATGGACGGTTCTTTTAATTAGTCGAAGGTGTGAAGAAGTCCGCCGCACTCGTGTGTGTGTGTGTGTGTGTGTGTGTGTGCGTGTGCACGTCGAGCGTGCGTGTGTACGTATGCGAGAGACGAGATAAAACCGGGCGCGCCTTTGCGAACCGGTTTCTTGCCTCTCCGCTCGCGCGCTCTCTATTTGAAATTCCGAGGGCGCGCTACCTGGAGAAAAAGAGGCGCCTACACGCGAGAGAGGGAGGAGAGCGAGGAGTTCGCGTGTCGATGCGCGAGAGACGCAAAACTTCCTGTGTGGATGTAGGAAATGCCAGTGGGCAATGCTCTGCGCGCGCGTCTGTATGTTTGTGCCTGATACGGCTAATTAGAGGATAAAACGCGCCCGATAAACGCGTAGCTCTCCCGACAAACTGGACTCGACTACGCGAGGCTGAGATATTGCTGTGTCAACTGGCATGCTCCGACGGTGCTAAATTTATATGGATCTACAATCACTTTACCCTAGACGCCAGCTTCTATTTGCTTCGTTCGGCAAACGTCCTCTTACGTATTACCGACTGGATCTTTCCTCTGGACCTCTATCAATTGTACATTCGATGATCATTGCCCATTGTATCGAAATGTAAGATTTACCAAGGTATTTAGTTATTAATTCGAAGCCTATCAACAAGTACATTCTGCGAAATTCAATAGCAAGCTCCATTAGTCGATAGTCATTGATTAGCTCGAATGCCGAGCAAGGAAAGAATTGAATATCTGGTTTCAATGAATGCGTAGATGTATCGCGAGGAGGAGGAGTATTTCATTAAAAAGGAAAAAGTGAAGCGCGAGCTCGCGTCGTACATTCAGCAGATTCATTCGATGGATAAGTCTACGTCCTCTTCTCGGAGAGAAAAAAAATAAGCCCCGAGGAAACGAAATGTTGGAAATATTCGATTCCTCAATGACTCGGCTATTCTAAAGGTCTCTCCCGATTATTAGCTTGCCAGCCTCCCGATCCTCGATAGTGCTCCCCACCCACTATACACTAGCTTTTGTTCGGCTTTCTTTCTAGTGCACACCAGTGAATGCGCGCGAAATGCAGGCTACCGGGCAACGCAGATTTTTCTTTCGTCCCTCTACTCATTCGTCGCGGCTCTTTTAAGCACCTACGCCTGCGTGCATCATCGAGCCCGCGCAACTTGCTTTAATGCAAATGGCAAGAGCTTCCTTATAGGTAAAGTATTGTGCGCGCGGACTTTTAGTGCGAATGCCAAAGGACTGCACATATACGATTCAGCGACTGTCAAGAGTGAGCGCTCGGAGAAAGAGGACTTTGCGAACATGTAGGTCGCAAGCTAGCGAGGCATGCAATTTCGTAAACATTTTTCGCTGTCGATGTAGTGCCACTTCCACGCGTGCGTGTGTGTGTGCAGTAGTACGACGACGATTTTTCAGAGCGTATGTGGGCTATCGGTTTCCGCTTGAAAAATTCAATTCCAGAGTATTATTGAGTGAGTCGCCGATCCAGCGTGCGGGCCTCTTGTGCCTCCCTACCTCTGCATCGCTAACTTCGCACTTTACCAATAAAGCAATGAAAAAGGCATGCTAAATTTTATAGTCCCATGGAATCTTGCCCAAAAACTTACCAATTCCTTATATAATTGAAAATTCTTATTCTAAGCATGCAACTATAATTCCACGACTCGTCGGTATTTTTATAGCTAGTTATTTTATCTTTCCGCTCGCAATAAAAAAAAGGATCATTATTCCATTCTAGGTGATGCCGCGGGAATACGTTGGCAGGTACAACCGGACGTTGAGTACAGCATAAGCGATGGATGCACCGGTTATTGCCAACAAGGCTATTAGTAACCTTCGTGCATTAAAAATTCAGCCGAAACACAAAAGCAATGCAATATACTGGGTAATACAAATCGAATATCCGTTCTAGATCGCGCTACATTTCGAAAAGTGCGCATTGCAAAATAAGACGAGAGGGGAAAAGCGACGCGCACGATATAGATCTTACAAGTCAAGCGCGAAGGGGACGCGTTTGCATCAGGTCTCAATCAAATAAATCACAGCAATTTTTATCGGATAGCACGCGCACGTATAGATCGCGCGCGCGAACCCCCATTATCACACGGCGGCGCCTCGTGAGAAATGAGCAATGAACAACTAGCCTTGCAGCGATTACCGGAGGAAGTTAAGTAACCGGCTGTCCTCGATCGCAATAACAAAAGTGGCGCGCGTGCGTGTGCTGCGCGTAGGTGAGCAAACAATCGTTAAATAAAGTGACACTTGCGTAGATCGGTCTGCGCTGTCTCCGCTTAGCCTACGCCTCGCGTACTCCCTGATCTCTCTCTATATCGGCCATCTCGTTCCGCGTTACGCTTATCCCTCACCGGTCAGTTTATTTCTCAACCTGCCTATTTGTAACATCGCTGCTCGATAATAAAAGCCAAAATTTATCGCCGTTCTATGCGACACCTCGTTCATCTCGCTGCTGTATATTCCCATGATTGTGAGCTTTTGTTTTGCTCCTGCACGCGCGCGCAAAACAAAAGCTCGTAAAGCTGCTGTTGCGTTTCCCATCCTCGCGTATATATCTGCAGTGCGCGCTCTCTGCAATTATACGCGAAGGAGGACGAACTCGTCCCTCTAACGAACGCGTAATCGCACAGTTCGCCCGGACGAATATCTGGGCCGTGCCCCCTGAGATATCCACACGTACACGCGCATACCTGCGCAGCGGCCAGCAGGATAAAGCGCCAGCTTGATTCCTTTGTGCAAATAGTTATTGCCTTTATATCCAATGGCGATGGCGATTTCGATGATAATACGCCACGGCACGCGATTATTTAGTGCACAGGCGCAATGACTGTGTTTTCTCTGAATGAGCACCAAGTCGGCGAGATCGTTTTTTCACGCCGCTGTCATTCACACGAGCGAGAAAAAGTTATGACCGCCTCGAACAAACGGGTTAATTAGTTTTGCCGGGTAAGAAGCCACGGAATACGGATAGTTTTCAGGATAAGCGCGAGAAGAAAAAAAGCTGAACAAGTGCCGAGACACTATATCTAATTCGCGATAAAAAGAAGACGAGCACAGCGTATTAATCCATGCGGATATAAACAAAAGTCCCATTGTATCGCGCCGCAAGCGCGCAGAAGAGAAACAGCTGGCAAATAAGTCGACGGAATGAAACAATCCTCGCGCCTCCGCATAATTTTTCTAGCCGCGCGCGCGCCTGAGAGGGGGGGGGGGGAGAAAGAAGAAAGACGAGATGATGGAATATTTTCCACGCTTTAGTTTTGTCCCGTGGTCATTATGCGCGCGATGAAAAGAAAGCGCATCTTCCTTTCTCCGGACCTCGCTCTCTGGGCTGTTTTTTTTTTATGAAATTACCCGGGTCGGTGGGGGGGGGGGGGGCACGGCCGACCTTACTCCCCGCGGAATAAAATCGTCGGTTTGCCAAATAAATCTGCCGGCCTTACGTATGCATTGTGCCGCGCAAGCCAAAGTAGACGCGTGTATCTTGCCGACCAAATTGACTGCGCAAACTTTTCTCCGCGCGTTCGCGTGCGGCCAAATCCGCAATGCCGGCCCCGCGCCGCCAAAATGAATTTCCTTCGGCGAGCGAATTCCGCAACTATTTCAATTTGTCGCGCATGTGCATCGCAAACCTACGCCCGAGTGTGCAGTGAAGAAGGAGCGTAGCACTTGTGAAGTGATTAAGGGGCTTTCGTCGTAATCAATTTAGCCACGTAGAATTTCAAGTCGGAATAGATTTCTGCCTGGGTGTTGCCGAATGCACGAGTTGCGATGTTGGCGTCTCGCCCTAATCCGGCAGCGCCAGTCCTGAATTTAAATTCAGCATAATAACTACAAGCCTCTCTCGTTCGTTGCAAATGCCAACCTCGTTCTTCACACCGTAGCTCGCGCTCCATTTTTCCTCGAGTGCCCTTTTAACCCACGAGTACTCTACTTTTCCACCAGTTGCAAGCTCTGCACGTGCAATTCTTACCTTTTTTATCATTATTGATCCGTGTCCTAATAATCTTTACGCACATACATACACACTGCATCAGAGTCAAGAACGGATGATTTGTTGGGTAAATATTTGAAGAGAGTACGGTGTTTAATTTGGAAATATTTCTTGTTTGAGCAACTTGTATGCAGCTCATTTTATCTAACCATTGTGAATAAATACAATGAGAGATTGGTTTGATGTATACACTCGATCTGTTCACAATTCGTATTATCGTTATCTCAACATGCTCTAATGTGAAAATTGCGCTGTGTAAAGGACAAGCTCAACTCTTCAGACAACGAAGATTATAATATGGAAAATAGCATTCTAGAGTAGAGCGATAAGTAATGGATCGAAAAAAATAACTACAGATAATGCTTTTTCTTCTCTCTTTCTAGGCTGTTCACAAAGGCAAGCGCCACATTTTCGAGCGACATTCCCGAAACCAGAAAACACATCAGTTTGAGGCTAAAGCATCTGTTTTTATCAGTCGAAGCAAAGAAAAGCTCCATCAAAGCGTAGATGTTTTCGACAGGCGTGAGCATCGGCTGCGAGACGAGAGGCGACGAAGAAGGTAAAAAATAGCAGCACCTGGCGCTCACGTCGCTTAATCTGCCCATTATCCATCGCGCACAAAAGAAGAATCCTCGTCTTGTCTGAGCGTGAAAAAAGAGAGCCGAAAGCCTGCCAGCAGCGCTCCAAATTGAAATATAATCTGGAATTGCCCGACGCCGCCACCTTTATCTCGGCCCCCCTAATCCGTCTACGTCTCCTCGCCAATGCAAATCTTCCGACTCCGTTTGTCAGGATCATTTGCCCGCGTACATAACAAACAAATAAATTTGGCGTCTTATTCCCTTGCTCGAGGACTTTTCGCCCTTTGCAGCTCGGAAAAATAATGAAAGGGTAGATAGAGCAGCGAGGCGCACGAGAGGTGAAAGACCGGCATAATGCGCTGTGCAGCGCGGCGCTGCCGTGAAAATGGCATTAGAATTTCATTGTATATACGTCAGCCGAGAGAGAATGTACTAACTATACGGTTAACATTGAAATTCAACGTTGCTTGGATTTTTACATCTAAAGCGAACGCCAATGAAACGTGCGTTTCTTGTTATCGATCGACAGCCAGAGATTATAATTTATCGCCAGCACGGCGACATTAACATTTAAAAACCATAGACATTATCGTTCGATCGGCCTGGTTATTTTGATGCGTGTCGTGCGTGACACGTAAATAAGAAACAAACGCATTATCCGTATCCATATAAATCATTGAGTCGGAGCGTAGAAGAGAAAAAGAAGGGTTGGATTGGTTGGGCCAATTGGAGAAGCTGTGATGACACTTTGTCATTAAAATTCGCGTCATTAAACGACTCAACGACGCTTGATTATACAAAATGACCCAGGGTTGGGGTGCTATCAAAGTGATTTTCGGCGAAAGGACAATTCGCCTCTTTATGCCGTCGATGAATATGTATGAGACTGGGGCGATCAATTTTTTCTACTTTTTTTTGCTTTCGTTTCGCGAGTCAATTGGAAATTTCATTGTCCGTAAAAGACATTCGACAAAGTCGGTCGTCTTTGTTGTTGACGAGTTCGTTGCTCGTAAAACTCTTTTGCGAGCGACACGCACGGCCGCGTATGGTTATGAATTTTCGACAGCACAGCGACCACAAGCGAAAGGCTCGAATTACTGAAAGTTTTGCCGCGTCGCTTTATAGTATGGCCGCGCGCGCACAAAAGCAGGTCGCCGAAAGCGAGAGCAACTCTTGCAGGTGCCGATGAGAGATTGTAATCGGGACCCAGGGTAACAACGATAAATCGTTTTGGGCCAGCTCATCAGCAACGATCGATCGTTAAAAAATCGACAACGAGAGGCGTGTGTAGTACGATAGCAGTTGCACGTATAAATCTGTCAACGCTCGTCGTCGTCGTCTCTCTCTCTCTCTCTCTCTTTTTGCGCCCGAGACGGCTTCACACGTTGATAGTAATAAAAACAATTAAGGGGACAGGTCGGCCTTGGACGACACCTTCGCTTGTCTGCTGCGCGCCTTTCGTTTTTTTAGCTGCACGGCTCGCGGGCGCGCGCCCAACGTGTACTCGTTATCTCGCGCCCCGTGCACAGAAAGCGAGACAGAGAGGGAGAGACAAGTTTTATCTTCGACAACGGAAACATTCATTAAAGTACGTTTCTGAATGGTAATACGCTGCGCGCGCGCGCGCACACACACACACACACACACACATACACACATACATACCGAAGGATATACGTTCCGGAATCGCCGAGATCATCGCCCAGATGCAATTGTAGTTTTCTTCGCGCGCTTTTTTCTCTCTCTCTCTCTCTCTCTCTCTCTCTCATCTCTTTTTTGCTTTATGCTAACGATGCCGAACCAAACGAACTACGAAGAGATGCGCGCTGCCGCGTTATCTCTCTTTCTCGAGATTTAATGAAGAGATAAAAAAAGCTTTTTCGGGGAGAACGTGTTTTTTGCTTAAATTGGCTGCGGATACACACTCAGCCAGATTTTTTTCTCTTTCTTTGATGACATTTCTCGGATAAACTATACTCGAAAGAGAGAGAGAGAGAGAAAACGTCGCGTCCCAGATTTCCCGACCCCATGATGCCAAATTACACGTTACAGATAACGACCGCGTGTGCACCGCACCGCGCACCAACCGACTTTATTGAGTCGACATCGCGCAGAGATCGGGGTTATTCAATTATACATCCACGCGGGAGAGCTACGAGGTAGTCTCGAATCTTGATGAGGAAGGAAAAGTCACCTTCAGCGCACTGCTATTCAAGTTAATGTGAGAAACAAACACAAATCATACAATCTATAGCGGAGTGCATACGTTGCCCTCGGAATCACAGCAATAACGCAGCCGCAAGCTCCAAGCTTGTTAATAACGAAGATTTAGCGAGGCGAAGCTTATAGGTGCGCACGTGTTGTGCTCGTCAATCGAGCAGTCGTGTGAAAATAGCTCTCTTAGCCGCTATGAGCCTTCAACTAACTTGATATCGAGCGCTGTCACCTTTAACAACTCATAAGCGGGCAAGCACTGCGCAAGTGTCTATATGTGTGGGTATTGTCGTGTGCCATCGGTTTTGTAATTTCGAACAGAAGAGAGGCTGCCTTCTTGAACATTTCGGTTTGAAGGGCTCTCTCTTTCACTGGAAGCTACTCTGAAGAAAATTAGTTTTTTTTTATATACATGAAAAATTATGAAACTCAAGTTTCAGTTTCATTTCATACAGAGAAATTGGATAATTTTTTATGTAAAATCTTCAGCGTTAAAAATCAATCATGCAACTAATCGCACAACCGATTTCAAAAAAATAAGCCATAAAAAATTCCGCAATACACACTGATGTCGGCGCGTGCAAAAAATAAGCATAAACCCCGTCGACATTAACGATGCGTAAGGATAATAAGAGCACGCGGAAGAAGAAAAAAAATGAGCGAGGAATATAGGGCTATAAATCGACGTTGGGAGTACATAAAAAAAAGGGCACGGGACGCCGCACACGTAAGGAAAAGCCCAGCCGTAAAATTTGACGCCGTTTAACAGGCCGTTCGCCATGGCGTAACATCGTATGTGTGCCGTAGGCGAACTAGATTATCACCTCTCACCCAACGAATTTCACACACTGTATGCATCGGAATCGGTAAGGTTAATGCGCGCGCGCACATGCACACGCGCACACACACAAGCAAGGGAGCCGATGGATCGAAGTTTTGGAAACTAGATTTTGCGCGAGGTAGATAGCTGAAAAATGCGCCAATCAACACAGAGATACCACGTCGGCACTTTTTTAATTGAATAGAACTCACGGCTATAACGCAGATTCGGCCACAGTATGCATGAGCGTCAATATTACTTCGTTATCTTAGTTTTCACGCCTGTAGGCAATGCCTCTTAATGGAGTGAGTTACGCCTGTTGGTAAGCTTATTTATTAATTTTTTCAAACATTCCATTTCCGTTTCGGATGCCATTGATGTTCTATAATAACGGATCGATGCACGGGTGCTTGGCGTTTAAATCACAACTTGAAAACAATCAACAAAAACGTTTATAAAATTAAAGTTTCTTTTCCAGCCTTTCGTCGATCGAGTATAACCGCAAAATATATTCGCTATACTACTGGAAACTGAACATGAAAGCTCATATCCCAACGCACGAACAAAGTAATGCCGCGCGACACGTGGATAAACTATATCTGTTAAAGCCATTAGGTATCTCTTGGCGAGTGCTCTTGAGGCGCGCGCGCGCACGTCTGAGTAACGAGCGTCGAGAATAAAAAGAGAGAGAGAGAGAGAGAGAGAGAGAGAGAGAGAGAGAGAGAGAGAAAAGAGGAAGGGAAACGAGAATCTCTGAAGAGCATCGCGAAGACTTTTTCGCTGCTATGCAGCGTGCAAAAAACTGTAATGCAGAGTTATCGCTCGACTGCTGCCAAGGCTTCTGCCCGTGCAGCTGATAACAGCAAATTTCCAAGCAATAACTCGCTCGCTCTCTCGTAGAAAGAAGAAGAAGCCGAATCAGGGGCGATAATAAAATTAACCTACTCAAGCGGTGTATTTTTTTTCAAAGTCCCAGCTCACGCAGTGGATTAGATTAAGCGATGACACATATGTGAGTGTTATCGTTGGGGACTGACACGTATGCATTTTTTTTTCATGCTTGATCGAAATATATGCTCTCGTAAAGATGGGAGCAACAAGAAGTTTTTTATTTCTTTACGAAACAACCCTTATAGCTCCGAGATACGAAATCAAAGTTGGTGTTTATTAGTGTTCCGATGGATTCATCATATTGCAAGTTGCTATAACTTTTACTGAGTGGGTGATTAATCGACTCCTTTTTTAATCGTCTTGTAATTTTAATTAACAGCGCCACGCATACGCTCGTTACACCAGTTAATAAGAATTCGTTCATGAGAAAATAACTCGCGTGATTTATTGTCAATTACACGAACAGCTAATACATTTCGCACGTATGCAACTTTGGATGTATCTAACCCTGCCTTTGGAAATTTCGGTCGCTTAAATGTGTCTCAACGCCCTTGCTCGGCAAATTTAATCTCGCTAAAATTCTTGATTTACGAAGTCATATTATTAAAAGAGCTTATATAGAATTTAATATGACGCGATATCTGGCACACATGTACGAGCTCCGATCGATATAATCTCTCTCATGGCGCGTTCAACGCACGCGTGCAAAATGTGGCATGTACACTCTAATCTAGAATTTTTTATCGCATCAAAAATAAAAAAAAAAAAATAAAAGAAAGAAAAGCGTAAAAAGAAAGAAATCTGAATCGATTGTGCATAGAGAGAAAGAGAGAGAGACAGAGAACACTTTCGTTTGCGGCGAAACCGCATCTTTCGGGCATCGATGCGAAAACATCACAAGGTGTGTCCCATCTGGCGCGAGGACACAGCATCCTCGCTCTCTCTCTCTCTCTCTCCCTCATTCTCTCTCTTGCTGGCGATATTTTCACCCTGCCGCATGCAAGCGAACAGGCAAGCAAGCAGATGCCGAGGGCGACATGTGGCGAGGCAAGCGCACGTCAGATGCAACGAAGGATGCCACCAAGTCGCCTGTCACTGTCTCTCTCTCTCTCTCTCTCACTCTCTCTCACTCTGTTTCTACGTTGTCGTCGTAGTCACCGTCGCATGGCTTTATTGCTAAATGGAAGTGTCTGCACCACAACACACGGAATTTCACACTCATATATGTAGGCGCAACGTATATCGATTATCAACTTAATGTGCCTGTTCGCGATTATGCGATTATTATTTGCAATGCGTGTGCACGCTTGGTTAACGGATTGGAATCGACGAATTGTTGTTGTCGTTGGAAGCAGCTGCTCTCTCTCTCTCTCTCTCTCTCTCTCTCTCTCTCTCCCTTAAAGAAAAGTACATTTCACGAGCGGAAAAGGGTTGAGAGCTCAAAGAAATGCGTACAATGGGAGCATTATGACGGAAAATTATCTCTCATTAAGCGAATGTCAGAGAACGAGTTGATGTAGGAAAAGGCTCCTTTAAAGTCAGTCGGAACTGAATGCCAAACGCTCTTATGCGCTGTATTGCGCCAGCGAGGCCAGCGATGTACGTAACACTTCGGGAATAGCTCTGGCTGTATAACTATGACGGAGCATACACGTGCGACTTGATGCAAGGAAGCAAACTATTTCGCCCCATATCAAAGTATTAAGTTTCCGTTCGCGATATTCACAACCGTTTTCACCTTTACGTTTACATAATGCCCCGGAGCATTCGACGAGCAATGGAATTGCAAATTCGCTTTCTGTCGCGTGTCGAGCTCGTGCTCGCTACTCTTGAAATTGAGAATCTGGAAAAAGAAGAATAAAAGCACAAGACATACACGTTTCGTATAAAGCAGCGACGTATCACCGTTGCGGCCGATATACATCGAAGACTCAATTCTTAGCGCAAGATTTTGCTTGAAAGCTGCTTCTCTCTCTCTCTCTCTCTCTCTCTCTCTCTCTCTCTCTCTCTCTCTCTCTCTCTCACCCTCTCTATGCTAGCATACAAAGTAGCCTAGGGAACTGGTGCGAGCAAGTTAGCCCAGTTTACGGTGTCTCTCAAGTTTAAAGCCTGAATATGTCGCGCGCATACGGCAGCCGTTATATCAGCGCGCCAAGTGGAGTAGAATTTTACGGCCAGCAAAGTGCAAGCTTGCCGTCAAAGCTGTATTCAGGATCGTTATAGTCGTAGCTTTCTCTGCGGCTGTACGTTGCCTTCCTTCGACTCGCACTTCGCTAGCGGAAATGTTTTGCAGCAATCGTCCTTGAGCTTTATACGCATCTCTCTTTCTCTCTCTCTCTATTTTTCGTCAATGAATTGAGATCATCGAACGAGTGCACTCCATTTTTGGAGTGGAGAGTGACGTAATTTACACAAGAGATTAATATTTTTGTTACACAACCGACGCACATTTCTCTTCCAAGACTGACACTGATAAACGACCCTTCCGTGCTGTCGCACAATTTTTAACACTTTTGCATACGCTGCGCAACTATAGATTTTTCAAATATCAGACGTCTTAACCCTCTCGCACCCTCCCTCCGATGACACTGCAAAATGTTGGCGGCGTTTGATTGAATTTTCATACCTGTCGATATTATAGAAATTTTCCGAGTTAGAAAAATGTCGATGAAACATAAAGGAAGATGTGCGTGATCAGGTAAATTCATATTGTCATGATGCCGAGAATGAAATGAAAATGCTAATGCGCTCACTTATGCATATAAGTAATACCCTCGGTGCGTTATCACTCGTAGAGAGCTGGAAAGCACATAAGGAAATAAAAAGGTCGCACGAGCCAGAAAAGAGGCCGCATCATGCAGGTAATCTCATGGACTATGCAAGATTGTGTTTGCCAAAATATTTTTCAATCTCGCGACTGCCATCAATCTCTCGGCTTTTTCCACGCTGCCTCTCCCTCTTCTTTCTCTCAAGACTTAAAGAGGCTCCTCATCGTGCTAACATATTCTTATGTAGGCGCAAGCTCTTCTTAATTCTCTTCTCTTTGCGCTGTAAGGAAAAAAGAAGAGAGAGAGAGAGAGAGAGAGAGAGAGAGAGAGAGAGAGAGAGAGAGAGAGATGACGATGACGGGCCGACGTGGTAAACAGCTTGTCACCGTCGGCAATACAATATTTCACACAGACTACCGGGGAGCGAGGAGGAGCAGAAGCAGCAAAGGAGGATGCGCGAGCGGTGGCGAAAGTGATGGCAGGCTAATTAAAGCAACGACGTGACTCAGACGAAAATTTCGTTTGCGAACAAAACGGATCGTGCGCCGCTGCCCTGGTGTTGCTGTATGCGTATGCTGCCTTGGTTAATTATCCGCGTGAATTTCACTTGGTGCGTAGCGGCCGATTGAATGTTCTTTAAGCGTGAGATGCTTGCTCGAGACAAAACTGACTTCAAGTTGCCTCCTTCAATTTCGCTTGAGCCGCGCGGAGAGGAGGCCCGAAGCCGCTCTCTACTTGACTCTTTTGCCGCTGCTGTACTCTAATGCGAGCTTGCGCAAGATGAAAGCGAAATAATGCGCGTGCTAGCCCGAGCTCGCGCGCCCGAATATAGCCCTTCGCCTTCTCTCCCCGGCGCATTTGTTTTTCCGCGCGCTGCCGACGGCCAAAGGAGCATCTTTCCTCGGCTCTTGTTTTTCTTTCGTTTTCTTCTTGCAGGGCTATAATAAGCGGACGCGACGCTGCAAATCCTCAAAGCGCCTCTCGGCCTTTGACACTCGACTCTGTCTGTCAGGGGCGCGGCTAATCAATTCTATAGCTCTTTCGATGACGATGTCCAAAAGTAGAGGCAAGGCGAGCTCGGACGATCCGCCATAGTGGTATCAAGTGCGACAGATCGAGTGCCATTGTCGATAAACTTTCTCAGCGGCCGAGAGGGAGAGAGCAGAGCGATTTGTGCTTTTGTGCATGCGATAATTGCTTTTCTCGTCCGGTGCAATATCGCGCACTTCATCTCGGTCTCGTTACGTGCCGCCGCCGCCGCCGCCGCCGCCGCCACGCGGAGATGAATTTCGCCAGATACCTGCAGAAAATATCGCTCATAACGATCCCCTTCACTTTTCGCCGGCGTGTATACACCGCGAGCTAGCGGAAAAAAAGAATTTGGCCGCGAGAGCAAATGCGCACGAGAGCGAGGCAGAACGTGATTCCTCGACGACGACGAGTGACGAAAAGAAAAGTCCCCCGGGAGAACTCGGCTTTTTGCTGGTTGCGCAATGTCGTTATAAATCCGTTGCTGCGCGCTCCCGTCTCTCGTGATTTGGCTGAATGCGCCTATCGGCTCTAATGTTACATGCCCATTAAATAAACATCCAATCCATCAGAGTACCAGTAGTGCAGTAGTAGCGCACGATAAAGTTTTTTTGTTGCCGCGGGTTACGTCTCTCGTTGTGTGTCCGTGCTTGCTTACTTGCTCGCAGTCGGTGAAATTGTTTGGATCGGTAACGAGATTATTTTCAGAACACGAGCTCTCCGAGCATATCTGATGTTTTTACCTAACAGTTAGCCTCTCCACCTCGCCACGGCCACTGCCTTCGTAATTTCATTTCGTTCCCCAAAGAAAAATAACTTTCTAGCAAAGTATGCCGTGGTCCCATCTCCGTTTGACAATCGAATTTATCCACTTTATTTTGCACTCAATGCGAGCATCTCTCCGAAACTCCTCGCAGTTACTTGGCCCAAAAAAACTTTTACTTTCGCGATGCTCCTGCTTGCAAGGGAGAAACCCGTTTCAATTAGTATGCTAATGTCAATGAAACAATTATAGCCGTCGAATGGAAAGAGAATGTCCACATTCACACGGCTAAATAGCGATTCTCAACTGAAGCCACGACACAGCCCCGCGAACTGAAAAATAATTACGGCTCAAAACAAGAATCTTCATTAAGCGCGGCATCGCACCTTGCTCTCGGTCTCCACCTCTCTCTCGTTTGCGCACACCCCAACCGTGAAAAATTCCGTGGCACCACTGCAGCGACACTGGAGCGCGCGTGACGAGTCCTCCAGAACGAGCGAGCGCAGAAATCCCAATTAGACGTCTCGCCGACTCTCGCCTGAGCTTCTGTATGCAGCCAAGGCCTGCGGCGGGATCCAGGTGGTGTTGGCGTGCGCCTATTGCGCGCGCCTGTGTGAGCTACTATTGTCCTACTGCCGATGACAAGATGATCGCTAACGTTTGTTTGGCTATTGCTAGCGACAAATTGACCCACCGGCTATTGTCGATAGCTGCCAATTTCTGTTGCGAATTTATGCTTTTGTACTATATGGAATATGGCTTTTGCGTGAGTAGGTTTGGCATTGTGACGGAAATTGCTTTTTTTCTCGCGAGTCTCGTGGATCGCATTGAGTGTTTCGAGGTAGAACTCAATAGAGAAATTGGTACCGCACGGTTTGAAAGAGTCGGCGCTCGTGAAAGAGACATAATATATAGGATACCCACGACCCTCTTCTTTTTCAATTTTTTTTTTACCTTAATTTACCTATCTGCATTTTCGGTGGATAGCTCGCTTGGCTTTTGTTGCAAAGCAGTTGAAAACAGGCACTTCACCAGCTGTACCACCCGAAACGAAATCTCTTCCTCTTTTTATACGCAACATTGCGAGTGAGCGTGCGATCGAGGGCACATTGCAAAATGCGCCCGGTCGATCGGGTCTATTTGCGCGACGCAAACCGCGAGTGGCATATTAAACAAGGAAACCGGAAATCGCGGAATTCAAGCCGTAAATGAAGATTACAAATTGTCAGCAGCGGTGACAAAAGTTTTTGCGCGCACTCATGCGAACGTTCGCGTCGATCGTTTAAGTCGAAACATCATATATGTTTATACATATAAATTCCATCATCGTACCTGGCAGAGAAATTCGAGTAAAATGGCGTCCGTTTGAAAATTGACGAAAAAAGCCAGAAAAAACAAAGAAAAAAAGAGGCGCGCGACAGCGCGCGTTGGATTGTACGCGGTGGAACAATGAGCGGTGCGGGAATGGGCAGATCCGAGTGAGGCGATAATCGAGAGTAGGCTGTTTGTCTCGGATGATTTTTAACATGGGCGCGTGTGCCCGCTCGCTCGCTCGTGAGAGTCTCTTCGATGATTTCGCAATTAATTAGCGGCTCTTGCTCTCTCTCTCTCTCTCTCTCTCTCTCTCCCTCACCCTCTCCCTAGCCACATGTATTGTTACAGATCGCAAAGGGATAATTGATACGGCTCTCTGCTGTGTATGTGTGTGTAGTGGTGACGGGGCTGCTATTGTGGAGAGAGTGCGAAAATTGTAAAATTACTCCTGATGAATTAGGTGCGCTGGCGCCGTGTACCGGCTTCGGATTTCACACCGGGTCGAATTGCGTAATTTATCGGCGAGATTTTCCGTGCTGGATGTATTTGCGATTGGCCTCTGTATGCGCATGTGTACACTGCAAACGAATGGATTTAATTAAAATTAATTAGAGGCTGTTACATCGCATACATATACACCAGCTACGGTTGCATCGCTTATCGATTGATATAACTATGCTGCAACACAGGCAGCGCCAGCTATAGTTGCTTGACCTAGACCTATAATAACTCGCTGTCGCTTCGTCTGCTTACCTATCTCGCTATTTTAAACCTGACGAAGGAGGCAGCGATATAATTGCCATTCTTGTTAAAATTTGCACCATGGAATATTTTATCGCAGCTTATTATCAAACGAGTCGACATTTTAATTTACGCATACATTTCTGAGTTATTTTATAATAGCCTTCATACGAAACTACGGATAGAATACAGAAGAGCAACAAAGCATGTTTCAAATTACCTGTATTATGTAAACGATACAGCTTTACTCCATATAATACATAAGCACTCTATCCGGGCTACATGTTTAATATTTCGAGTGGATCTGAATCTGTGATACCATTGCAGAATTGATAGATTGTCATGGGCGATGCATTAACAAATTTACAACAATTGTATAGACAAAAGATAGTTTAACGAGCCAAGAATAAAGGTGAGAACGAGGAAGTCACAGTCGAAAATGAAATTTTCTTTGACCAAAATTGTTAAATGTCAGAAACGGCAGCGAAGCAAGCGTTGAAATACACACAGAACATGGTACAGAGCGCGAAAAAGATCTACAGCAGAGAAAAGAGCGTTGAGCAACAAACCAATCCATACAGTTTGGGTGGCTGTAGGAGCAGTCAGACTGCACTCTCAGACGCATATATATACTTACGCATTTCTCTCTCTCTCTCTCTCTCTCTCTCTCTCTCTCTCTCTCTCTCTCTCGCAAGATACTACGTGCATGCGCGTGAACTTTGGCGAGGCTGTTATAAGTCGCCAGGGAGAGAGAGCCGCAAATACAGAGAGAGACGAAGACAAACACGCCGACATCCCGTTCTAAGGGGGCGTGTGCCTCCCTCTCACTCGCTCCCTTTCACTCGTTCTCTCTCTCTCTCTCTCTCTCTCTCTCTCTCTCTCTCTCTTCTACGTATGTGTGCTGTGCCCAGGTCGTCGAAGCAGAAGAAGAAGTTGTGCCCTCCGCACGACGGAAGTGCCACCACCGTGCCTGTGGTCAGTTGTCTTCCCTTCAGGAGGTAGTTTGCCAAACCTACGAGGGACTTCCATTCTGTTGACGTCAAAAAGTTCGTAACATAGACGATCGTCCAACAGGATTATACTTTTAATGTTTTATAAAGTGAAAAATTGATGATGAAATACGATATCTGCTGTAATCTGGATATATGTATAATAGAATTTTCAATTATGCCAAATGTTATTATATATGGTATTCGCATTTGCTTTCAAAATTTTTCTTGATAGACAGTTTGCGATATACGTTATTATCCACTTAGAAAAAATATCCTAACTAAACCAAGCTCTTTGGCTTAGTGACCAACATTCGTGATACTTGCTCAAGACGCTATATTAATTAAAGTTACAACATTTCTCAAAAAGTATCCGGTTGAATGATTTAGCTGTTCTGCAGCTAAAAGTAAAAAAAGTAGTAAAAGAAATTTAATTAAATTAAGCGTGAATAACAGGCATAACAGTTATGTATGTGCTCTGCTTACGTAATATATAATAAAATTTGTTTTTTTTAAACGTAACGGAAGAAAATGCGAAATATTATGAATATTTTTTGTGACATGTGTCGTTTGAGTGCCAATATGTGTGAGTAAATAAGTTACGTAAAACTCGATGTTAATAAACTATTTTTTTTTCTCTCAAATCTATATTTACTGCCTATAAAATCGAAATTAGAACATCAGTTCTTTTCATGTTAAAATATGTAACAAGAAAAATATAAAATGTTATATAATCTCAATGTCACTCACATGTAAACAAAAAAAAATGGATGTATTTTCGCCACTACTGAGAGTAAAGAGCAGAATAATAATAATATCAAAAATAATAAACAAAAAACAATAAAAGTTAAAATTATGTATACACGAACCGTTATTCAGTCCGTATGTATCAGCCGTTGGTGTCGCCGCAGGTGGAGCCCGCCAGAAACGTCATGTGGCGAGAAATAGAACTACATTCCAATTACAAAATAATAGATTTCTCACAATTAAATGTCAGCAGGAGCGTAGCGCTCGACACCCGCGCATGCACGCAGCAGAGCTTTCCGCACAGTTTCCCGTTACACGCGGATCAATTGCCGCCGGCGGAGAGAAGAGATTAGAACGATGGTCTAAAAATAGAGCAGGGAAATGGAATTGGCGACAAAGAAAGAGAGAAGTGAGCGTAAGTCGCGGCGCAAAATATAAGGGGCTTTGAAGTGAGAGAGAGAAAGAGAGAGAGTGCGATGACTCTGCGAGAGAACTAGCAGCAGCAACTTGGGTGCCCCGCCCGGTTATGCACCTTTCTCGCGAGAGTGTACGCGAACGAGAGAGAGAGGAAACCCGCTGCATAAACTCGCGACTTTCTCAGCTTCGCGATGCAAGGGATATATAGAGTCAGGGGGGGCCTCCGGCAGAAAATGACTACCTTTCCTGCTGCTTCGCGAGCACGCTCGCGCGCGCACACGCGGCCCAACGTTATACTATCCTATACCAGTTTGACGTGTCTTTTTGCTCCGATCGCTCGCTCGCTCTAGTTTCTTTTTTTACCTACTGCTTCTGCCTGGCTATCTCTGTTTATGCCCGCGCCGTTTCTCGCTATCCCTCTCTCTCACTCTAGGATCGCCGCGAGAGCTTTTGCGCCCCTTTTACACTAACCATCAGGCCGAAAGATTGGAGAATAAAAAAAGAAAAAAAAAAACAGGAAACTCTTCACATTAGGAAATTCATGTCCAATGAAATAACGACGACTGGAAGAGAGTGCCAGAGAGTCCGTTTCGGTCCGGAAAGAGACACTAAAGTCGCACTAAAGCTCCCGGATGTGGGTATTCCGGCGCAGAACATCGCAATAATGCGACCTCTGAATAACGAGCATTGATTAATTGATTTTTGTTGTTAAAAACGAATTGTCAACTGAACCCGTTAACTTTATTTTTACACATATCTCACGCACTAACCTTCGATCCTTGTATTATAAATTCTACGTTAAAAATTATCGAGCAATCACTTATCAACGTTTCCTTTCGGCCCGCACCTTGTATTTTCTTCGTACCGCTATTATATTTCAAAAAGGAAAGTTAAGAGGTTATTTCCCACTCTTCATTCGTCCTTCAAACGAATGCGGCGTTTGGCAGACTAGCCGTAAAAGCTATGGGATGGCGGTAGTATCAGAGAAGTTGCTGTCCTCAAGATGTCCCTCAGTTGCAGTACAGTACGAACGAGCCGGTATTCGAAGCATCCATTTTTAGTAGTGCTCTTACCCTCAGAACTTTCTTTTTAATGAAATTAACGTTTCTTACAAATTCAATCATAATTAATAAACTTTTTTCATAATTATACGATATAATGTGTTTTGTTTTAAGAAAGTACTGCACGATATTTATTATTGTACGACTTTTTTTATGAATAATAAATATTTCTGTTATAAAATAGTTGATTATTCAAAGCACTTAACTGAGCGAGAAAGATAGAAATAAATGTATTTATTTATTGGTATTTAATACTCAAAATAACAATATTTACCTGACATCTAGTCAAGTTTTTATTCGTTTAAAAATAATGTTGGTGAATTTTATACAACTGAAGAGAGCATAGTTAATAATGAAATAAAAACTACATTTATTCTCTGAATATCCAATTCCCACAAGTAAATAAACATTTGAAATGATTTAAATAGTAAAGTTTGAACATAAAAATCATAAAATAATTAGCAAACAAGAGCAAGTTTAGTATGTATTACGGTTTTCTTTATAAAATCTTCTCATAGACTTGTATCATTATATTTCAAGCAGTTTGCTCCTTTTTACAATTGCGCGCCAAAGGGCGAAAACCACCGGGAACAATCAGCGCGCGCCAAGGTTATTAGGCATTGCGTGGCCGCACCACCGAGAAAGATCAGTAATGAACATTTTGTTGATAGATCCTCTCCTTTTTTAATCTAATTGAATTCCGAATGAGGGCTTTATCTGCTGATGAGCTCGTTCTGATCGGAAATTAGTTGCACGAACCGACAGATGCTAATTTCCTTCGCATTGTTTCGCTTCTAGAAATGCGCGTTACATTTCAGATGGGATCCGATAACGAGTCACTTATAATGCATTGAGATTGATAAAAAAAACAAACTAAAGTATCTGGATCAATAGCAAAGCTGTCGTTCGAAAGAAAGTTCAGAAAATCGTAACGGCAGACTGACAGAGTGCACGTAGTTGTACGGAAAATTGGACCGATATATTCAGAAAGAGAAAGAGAATTATCCTCACGTGGGATACCGCTTCCACGAGAAAGTCCAAAAAAAAAGTAGAGACGCGATGGGAAAATCAAGGTGACGCAGACTGACACGCGGATAGCGCCCGGGCAGAGAGTGTTACGCGTGCGAAAATGAAATTCGACCGAAAAACCGAGTTTTCCAATTTTCACGAGCAATTAACTTTAATTGACATCACGAAAGCGCCGCGTGCGGGCACAACAAAGTTGAGCGTTAAATTTCGCAAATCTAGTTAGCACGGAAATCCACTGGCTAGTGATAAAAAAAGAAGTCGAATAAGAGGGTCAAAGTGACATAGAAAAATTGACATTTCGCGATAGAAAAAGTAGCATGCAACTGAGAATTGCCTCTTTATGAGAGTTAGTTTTACATCATGGATCTTAATCAATGTGTCTGTTGCGTGTTCCAAATTAAAGTATGAATTGTCATCTTATTTCCTCCCTTGTAATTGACTCCACTCAGTCGTAACTATCAGTTGCGCGCGCGCGCCAAAGCGAGAGAGAGAGGAAGAGAGAATGCCACTCGCTACAATGAGGAGAAAAAAAGGATGAGAAAAGAAGAGAGAAAAGGAAAATAAAAAGAACGACGCAAATGATGAGCGAGCAAGGAAAGGGAGCAGTGCAGTATTATGCTGCCTCGGAGTTCTCGCCAAGAGTATAATGCAGCTACGTACGTACGTTTATTCATGCGTCCATACGTATCTGCCGTGGAGTGCAGTTAAAGAGTCAAGAAGTTGCAGTTCGTGCTCTCGAGAATTGCGCAAAAATGACGCGACAGCAGCGCTCAAGTGACAATCTTGCCGAGGCAATTTTCTGCCGTTTGTGGAACTGCCCTCGCTCCGTCTTATTACCAACGAGAATGACACTGCCGAAGAAATCAATTCACGAAGTTTTTCATTACTCCTCGGTCCCTCAATTGATTGTCAACGTGTGTAATGCTAATGTCAGTGTCGAGGATCCAATTTGAGAGAAAATAAAAATTCCAATTGACACGCAAGTACGACAGCGACTAAGATTATTAAAAATAACGATTCGAGATTGCACTGACGCTCCATTGAAAGTGACCACCGAGTTACCTTTTACTCAAGCCATTTTGGTCAAGCGCCATGCTTATGGAAAACCAGAATAACATTAGAGGAGAGATGCTCGAATGCACATTGGAATAAGTCGTGGGATAATTACGCAGGACGAAAAGGAACGTCATAATTCGCGCATGGAAGTTTCTCGCTTGACGTTGCCAGCCAGAAAAAGATTTCGATATCTCATTATTCAAGCCTGCGATACAGAGGAAGCTCTGCGACGCTCGTAAGAGATAAAATGGAAAAGGAGAGACCGTGCGCAAGGAAGCAGGATCTCCTGAATGTGTCGTCGAGTATAAAATAAGAAAAATCTCGCGCTCGGTCACGCATGAGCGGCCGACTTGCTCTATTCATACAATTTTCTCTCGGTCTCGTGGGCTGAGAACGGGCGAGGGTCAAGAGAAAGAAAAAAAGGGGGGTGGAGAAAAAGAAAATCGCGCGCGTATACGCCTTGAATATTCATTCGAGGATCGGGAGGAGTTGGGAGAGGCTTGTAGTTGCGCGCGCGAGCAATAAATTATGATAATTATGAAATCAAAACCATTGACTCGATTGCTACCGATGTGTGCGTGGTTGCATTCATGAAATAATTAATCGCTTGCACAATAAATTGAAACGCCTGGCCGTACGTGCGAGCGAGGTTCTGAAGGCTTGTTGCGCTGTCACCTACTCGCGCCACGATTACAAGCAACAAAAGGAACAAGACATTAACAGAGATAACAGAGTCTGGCCGTACATTGGCGAGTGCGCACGAGCGTTTAACTTGGGCACGCAGCGATACACGTACACAGCTCTCTCACGTGCGCTGCTCGCAGCGGCACTCAAGAGAAAGGGACAAAATCGATACACATATTTTTCACCGATCGCGCTCTGCGACACTTTCATATTCTGTCCTTTTGTATTCGCTTGATTTTTATGTGATAAATAAAACTTTTGTCTTTCCCTCGCTCTGGCGTGCGCCGCCTCCCGGTTACGACGCGCCAGCGCGAGCGTTTGCAACACTCATTACACACGCTCTGTTTGCCCCATTGAATGCTCGACCGCCGGCGTCGGCTGCGCTTAATATTTATCAGCCACGAATAAAATATTTCTCGCTGCACACAAATGCGAGTAGTGCGTTTTCGGCCGAACGGCCATTGTAACGACAAGCGCCGACTACTAATAGCAATCAGCAATCAGTGCTGTGAAGTGCAACTAAGATTCCCTTCCATTGTTGATATAGAAGCCCGGAAATATCAAGGTCCGCGCCATGAGAATGCACTATTTAAAATTAAATCCATCGCATGTTTAGTGCCAGTAAGGTACGTTTAATGAACGTACTTCGGATGCATTGTGCAACGCGTTGTCCGCATTTTTTCCCGGAAAGCGACAAAAAACTACGCCACGGCTTGTGCACTAAAAACCAGAAGGTTCAATTTGAAGATTGTAGCCGCGGCAGGATCAGCGACGTAGGCTGGACGTTCTCTCTCGCTGTACACCCCCGAAAAAAAAGCCAGGAGCGAGAGAGTTGCTGCTGCTGCTGCTGCTGCTGCTGCTGCAAAGAGAACGGTTCTCTCTCTCTCTCTCTCTCTCTCTCTCTCTCTCTAGCCCAGGAAATTGCAGCGGCAGACAGTGGCGAAGGAAATTAACGCTGCCGCCGCCGCCCTCCTTTCGCGAGAAGAACGAGCTGCGGCGGCGGCGAGGCCATAGGCGTGTGCTGCTCTCGCGAACAACAGTTATATCCCTAGAACGCGGCCGCCGAGGAAGTGAATATCTCGCCGTTGCAATTCTATGCAAAACGCTGTTTATGTATATATATACGTGTGTGCGCGCCGACCAAAAACAGTCACGGCCGTGCGGTTTTGCATATTTTTTTTGCGCTCGCGAGAACCTTCTTTTTTTACGATTGACGGCTCGATTAGCCCCCGTCGAAAGACAGAGCGAGCCTATCTTCACGCTCGGCTGGCCGATGGAAATTTTCGTTTAGCGCACTTGCACACTCGCTTGTTCGTGCCTTTTTTTTCGTTCAACCGGAGCAGAGAGAGTCTATTGTTAGAAATATCAGGCTGTTCAATGCGTCGCGCGCGACTTTATGCCCGTTGATAGTGTTATTATTAGATGAAAGGATAGTGTTATACGTCGCAATTAATCAATACAAAGCGCGGCGCGTGTACACCTAACTGCACACGCAAAACGTCGGATTCGTGAAAATCAATCGTAGTATGTAGATGCGTGCGATAACAGGACAATAGAATAAACAAGAACCAAGATAAACATATAAATTAGCCTTCGGTGTACGAAGGTAGACTTTTGACCGGCGCTGCAAAAGGCGTGTTATACCGGTTATGCCGAGGCTTACACATAATACAAGAGTAAGAATCCTATGGCCGCGCACACCTACACACCCACAACTAGTGTAACTCGCGCCGCAGCAGCAACACATGCTCATTCAGCTTGGCCCACTTATGGTGAAAATTGCGTAAAAGGCTTGCGGCTGCACGAGTATACATAGGCTTTTTCCACTCTCTCTCTCTCTCTTTCTCTCTCTCTGCCGGTGCGGTGGAGCTGTGCTGCAAAGCGTCGCGCGGAGAAAAAAAAGTAACGGCCATTTTGAGCCGGCTGTCCGTTTTGATTTGTTTCGCTCGTCGCCCTTATACCGCGGAGAACACACGCGCGCACGATAGATGGATGGGCGGATGGCTCTTGCTGTATGTGGTGCGAGCAACGGTTTCGCGCCGATTGCCAAGCTCTCTCCTCTCTTAGAGAACCATTCCCGCGCGCTCGCTCGCTGCAACTCGGAGATAGGCGTTGCGTGCTAAAAGCACGCGTGCGCGCAGACACGAGGCGGCGCAAAGGCCGCTGCCGGCAAAAACCGACAGGCCAGTTGAGAATTCATTACTGGATTGATTTTAATGGGCGATCGATCGATGAATTTTTCGAGGAAGCACATAGGTCGAGCGCCGTCTCTCTAGCGCGCAGTTTACGTGCTCGCCTACGTCGGGCGTCCAGGTGGCTCTTATAAATGAAATAATTACATTTTTCGTGGTACGCTTCAAGCGCCAATTTCCACGGTCACATTGGCTCTTGCACGCGAGATAGATGGTCGGCTGGGAAAATATCAAAACTAATATACACGGCCACAATTCAGGAGAAACGCCAGTAGCAGGCGCGAGACGCTTTCTCATTTTTAATATACTTACCCCATAGAGCGTCAGCAGCTGCCGGGGATGACACACATTAACGGAAATTTATGCACACCTACTTGCTGGCCCCCGAAGATGCAGCGCGCAGAAGAACGGAGAAAACATTCACACAGCCAGCTATCCAGATGCAAGCGAAATGCATGCGGCTTTTTTTGCGTCACTCCGAAGCGAAGAGAAAAGGGCTGGGAGTGAGAGAGAGAGAGAAAGAGAGAGAACGATAAATCCTCGACTTGCGGCTCTCCCACATTAAACTGAAATATCGAGCGGAGCGCGGTTTCGAGCTAAATCAGGTGACGACGATTTTGCAGGACGCTGGAGAGTGAGAGGCCCGCGCACGTGCAAATGAAGCATTATATTTCACACGCACGCCGGCGGCTGCTAAATGGAAATTACACGCGTGTCGGTAAATCGAACGACAACGGCTTGGCATTATGCGTATATTGCAATGTCGCCACGCCGCGAGAACATTTTCTAGGCCACGCGTCTATAGGCCATTGCGCAAAAAGCAGCAGCTAAGCGGACTCGATTTGACGTCCAATTGAACCAGCGAGCGGGCAAGCCAGTCAGCCGTGTAAGTGGTCATTTTCGAGGTGCGCTCGTGCAAGCGTTAATGAGTATTTTTTCGCCGATTGTCTTTCGTCCCCCCCCCCCCCGCCCCTATCGTTATCCCCCCAACCGGCGACTATTCGGCCGCGGATCAGAGTTTGCTGATGAAGTGCGAGGTGCAACGACGCATGGATTTCATACGAGCTCGATAAACCGGAACAGTGTTAATAAACTTGGCAATGTCCCTTGAATCGCAACCACTGCTTCGTTGGTTATGCATATTAGCCACGAATATAATGTATAGGCGACCGATAAGGGCGCCATTAAGCAATCAAGCATAGGTACAAGAGAAAAAAAATCTGTCGACATAAATGCCGCGTGAGGGAGAGACAAAGAGCGCTTGCAGTATCGCAAGCGAGCACAATTAATTAAGGCACCGCTACGTCTTTTGCTGCATGTGCGAAAAAAAAACCGTCCGCACGCGCTCTCGGGATTCTCTTGGCGCCTTCTCTTCTCGCATTTCCCACGCTGCAAACCAGTTTCTAAGCTCGAGCGACTTCCTTTCTATATATACTCGTGCGATATGAAATGCTTTCTCTCTGTCCGTCGCCCGGAAAATTGATTTTTCCAGATGTCGATTGTATCCTTTCTGCCTTTTTCCATTCCCCCCTCCTCGCCCCTCTTGTTCTCATCGAGAAATCCGCAGTAGTGTAATGAGAACGGTTTCTTCGCTTGCTCCAGTTTCTGCACGCGCTGACCCCTCCCCCCTCCCAAACAACGTGCACGTAAATATGCTCCCTCCGGAAAATTGTTAGGCAGAATACCCGAAGCACGAGCGCTTTGTATGTAGGTGACGTAATTACACCATCGTATCGCGCGTGCTGGCAAACATACACATACATGTATGAGATGCCGAGGTTGAGAATCTCCATGTTTAGTAGAATTTTATTGAAATGAAAAATGTACAACATGCAAAATTACAAAATCTTGCGCAGGGAAAGAAAATAAGTAAACGAAGCGCCTAGCAGTTTCACTTTTAACGAACATAATCTTTAAGCAACAAGTTTTAATTACTCGCGGTGAACTTTAATTGTATCATGCATAATTAAAACAACAACTCTTGCATCCTCATCATCTACCTCGGCGGTGTAATTTACAAAGTCCATAGGGAAGTCGATCCAAAAACGTATTTGCATAACTTTATTGGAGAGCAAAAAATGAATATTCACGCGAATATACATTGGAAAAAATCTATATTGGAACGCATCCTTTGACGCGTGTACACGGTCTACGTACACACAGACACAAGGGAATAAAAAAACAGAAAGCGATATATAGAAGAAGATTCCACGAAGGTTTACATATTCAGGCCGAATCTTTTCTCAAGTTACCTGAGGCTCGCTCGCTCGCTCGCTCTTGGAGCAGGAAATCAGACGTTCTCGCGTGTGCGACGTGTTCCGGAAATTTGGTTTTCTGACTTGTTGGCTCGTAAAACGTGACGATTTTCCGAAATCTCCGTAGCAAGGCAGCCGCGTATATATCACGAAGGCATGAACTGTCAGCACCTTTATTCTTGTATTTCAACTGTGCCCCCAGAAATAAAGTTGTTTAGAGAGACCGAGAAAGTCCTGTATGCACAGTTCGTATCGAGCGACACATGTCTTTCCGGGAGCGTCGTAGAAAAACTTGGTCATTTTCAAAAAATTTTAGAATATGCTGGCCTGCACACAACCGATCGAAATGTCTCAAAAGTAGGTCCTCTCTCGAGTAGTTGTTGCAAAGAGAGAGAGAGAGAGAGAGAGAGAGAGAGATTGAGGGAGAGACCACACAGAAGGGTTTTTGTGTCGAAGGGTCTGTGTGCACTAACGACTGAATTTAAGCTTGTTGGCCGCGCGCGAGCGAACGTCGTGCATGCAAAGCCGAGAGAGAGAGAGAATTTCCGTTGGCCTGCTAATGCATGTAAGTCGTCGAATTGAATTCTGGCGCTGGAAAACGATAGAAATCCTTTGGCGAGGTAATGTATGCAAGCGGATCGACGGGCGCAGATAGGGACGTCACGAAAGGAGAGCGCGAGCCGAGTCAAGCGAGGAGAGAAGGCCCGAGACAAACCTTGGATTTACTGCAATTGCAACTCGCGGACCACGCCCCGTATATGCGCAGCCTAAGGCAACACATAGACTGACCGTGTGGGCAGTTTAACGGTGCACCGGCCTTTTATGCGTGAGAGAGAAACAGCATGTATACAGCTTCGTCGCGCTATTAATATAGTATACTTGCAACACGTACATACACAGTCAAGTTCACGAACGGCCAAAACATTTCGCTATGTGTGTATGTGTGCGTGCGTGCACGCCAATGAAAATTTTCAATGCTCTCTTAATGATCTTTTGAATGATCTTGGCAATGGTTAATGTGCTATTCTCAATGTTACAGGCTGCTTAAGTATCTTGCGTGTACTGCTCAATTCAACGAGATACAATTCAAAATGTAGGAGAGAACTGGAGACTAAATACACATGAAGATCGGAATGCTGCAGCAGTGAAAGCCAAAACGTATATTCCACGTGCATGTGGCAATAGAGAAATAAAAAATATGATGAAAGCGCCTATATATGTATCAACTTTCTAATCTTTCCAGTCATAAAGTCGATCACGACAATTTCCTTTTTACTCTGTCAGATAGCACTGCTCGAGCGCCAGTCAGCCAGCCAGGCCGTCAGCCCGAACTTTATCATGAAAACTATTAGTGTCATAATTATGGAAAGCTATGGAGAATTTACATTCGCGAGACTTTGCATGGAGTCGAGAACGCAATTCAACAAGTCGGGTATTTTACGTGACAATGGATCGCACGAAAGGCTCTTACGTAAGAGAAAAACTAATTCTAAGCGGTGTTCGATCGAGGTTTAATGTAAGTTAGCATCGATCTAATCAGTAATTTTTGCAATTACATCACGCGGCAGAGTTGGAGAGATAGAGACCGTTAATGATTCGTGCAATATGTAAGTGGCTGTGCCCACCCCGTGATAATGCATATTCGCATAGAGGCACGTGTAAACACACGACTATAACTCGTTAATCTAGAATGGGAAAGCTAATCTGGAGGATCTCTCGATTCTCGTTTCCTCGTACTCTCGAGCTTATCATTGTGCCTGTCCCTGAGAGACTTGCGTCCTGTGAAATTGCTCATTATCACCGATCTATATATACCTCGCGACAGCTACGGAATTCCGGTTGACAATCCCGCGCGATTCAATTGTGTCTGAATGAACTTGGCGAATGCTTGCATTTAGATTTCCATAAACTGCGAGGCAGAGATGGAAAATCACAGCTGACAATTTGCAGTTTTTTCCTCTCCGCCGTACATGCAGCCAAGCTTCAATTTCGAAACTCTGGGCTGTGCGTTAATCACACGATTCCGAAGGCAGTTTCGTGCACAGCTCAGCAAGATCGTCAAATTGAGTGCGCACAAGCGAACGCGAGCTTCCCTCCTTATACCTCCTTGTCCTTTGCTCTCCCTCTAATCGTATAATTCAGCGGATTAATGCAACTCGCAAGGGCCAAAGGCACAACTTTCCAGACGCTGAGCTCATTATAAAAGGAACGACAAGACTCCACCACTACTACTACATTCCTTTTCCAAGTCAGCACCTTCGCTCACTCGTTAAACTTTCAAACTGGCCATGGGCTTTCTTTGAGAGGTGCCGTCTTTCGCTGCTCAATTTTGTCAGCATCTCTCTACTTTCTTTCTTTTCACCGCTAATTTTTACGCCATCTGTTCCACCAGCAGTCTAGACTCTTATTATGAAAATAAGATCCATTCAACAAACATATGAATGCCACCTTGCCGCATAGGGTTATCCAAGTAATTACGTCGGTCAGTCACATTCAATTTACTTTCGATGAGTCACCTGTTCTCAAATTCAAAAATTTGAAAATTGTCAAAAAATAATAAGAATTAGTTTCTTGATCCGCCTCGATGATTTAGTCTAGATAAAAGTTTCGCTGCAGCGGCGATCAGTAAAAGAAAGGTACGCCAACAGGTCGTATCGGCGCATGAAAAATTAAACCGCCCGATCGACACCTAATGCAAATCGCACCAGAGCTTAAAGCAGCCGAATAATGAAGTAGTACAAGCCTTATCCTAGACACGTGCATACGATAGTCCACTCGAATTTGTTCATTTATTTAGCCGCGTAGCCCCGATACCAAGTGCAAACAGAGAAAACCGAGTGCCCCTCATAAAAATTGGATGCCTCTAATCCTTCACCTGCAGCAGCCTGCGGAATAGGTAATTGACTCGCGACAAAGCAGGGCTGCGTGCGCAAGCCCCCTCGTGGGGCTGAAAAATGTTCGGCCGTTAACTCTGCGAAATCGGCGAGTGCGCGCCTTCTGCTCTGGGATATTCTTTTTCCGGCGCGCGCACCGCGCATACGCTGGCCCCGTCCTCATTACAATTGCAAATCCGAACTTGGCGCTGTTGCTGCAGCTAAGTGACGATTGAAATTGGGTTTATGAGGCGTGCGCTCGGCCGCTTAATGGCTGTGGGCTTTTTGTTTGATAAATACCGCTCGCTAATACGCCCAGCGTTGATCGACCTTCGCAAGCATTTGTTTGCCTTCGTACGAGAGCCGAGGAGACTGCCTAGTCGACTGTTCGTTGTCGGGCGCAATTTGCTCGAACGACGAATTGCGTTATCACTGCGAGCGAACAAAAGAGAGGAACGCGGGCGGACGAGCGACGCTTCGAGGATATTTACTTTATAGCTGCTTTCCGAAGGGATAAAACTGTTTTCTAGTTGTCGTATAGTAGACATAAAATTTCACAACGACGCGAAACCCTTGCATTCCCTTTGCTATCGCTGGGCTTTAAAATTCAATAAACTATTTATCAGAAACAATACGAGCGCGCGGCTCCAAGAGTGAGAGAGAGAGAGAGAGAGAGAGAGCCTCGTTTATGAGACGAATAAAACGCGCGTGCTCCTTCAAGCCGTCCATTGAGCGAGCGCACAGGTCCGCATAAACACGAAGCGCGTAACGTTTTCATTTAATGGAACATTAGAAGCCCATAAATCCATGGCTCGCGACTGCCGATTAGCAGCTCCTTTTCTCACGAGTGCAATGCGTGCGCAGACCAAAAGCCCCGTAAATGACAAAATTCTCGCTTGCGCGCGAAGGAGGGGACGTATACGAGTATTATACCGAAGCAGCGATGAATCTAGCGGGCGTGCGTAATCGACAGGCATTGGAGAAGCGGCTACGAGACTATGAGAACTAGTGCCTTCTCCACTGACAATTGCAGATGGATAACTCTGGGTTGTGCCGCGCATTGCACATTTTCTACCTGATACTCCGCGGTAACTAATTGAATTACGGGTTTTCTGGAAAGGCAGTTGCATATTTCAATTGACAAGGCGCCGATCTAGGTCAAAGCACACTGCTGACAACGAGAAAATGCGACGCAAAGAAATACAAGTGGATATTGGTACACGACACACATGCCAACTACCAAACTGAAGAAGCAGCGCGAGTCGGCGGACCGGATTACGTAAACATGTATTCAAAAGAGACAAATAAAAATGCTAGCAGCACGCATATATACCGAGCACGAGGCTCTCTTCTGCACATGTCGCGCACGCACACACTGACAGGCCCGAATCGAAGCCAATAGCCGCTCGCGCGGAACGTTTGAAGCGCGCGCACCCCGATATCGCACACGTCGCCGCGTGCGCCGACGGCATAAAGATGCTAATAATCCCGCGCGGCGCTCGCGCAAGGCGAAGGGGCCGGCTGCCGCCCAAGAACACCCAAAATGCAGCGCTCGTGCGATTTGTCCAGGGGATTATTTCGCCTTTCTCTCGCTGCTTGTCCTCCTTTTTTTTCTTCATCGTTTTTCATGTATTATCGGCCGCGCAGCCCTTCTTTATTGCGGCCGCACGAGGGTTTTTGATTGATGAAACGGAAAAAAGGGAAATTGGTCAGGATCCGAGCGAGAGCAAAGCCTTTTGCTTGCATGCCTCCCCGAAGGGATCTCGTGCTGAAGCGCTCGGTAAACGTTTGTTTAAGGAGATTATTACGTTCGATTTCAGCAGGTTATGAATTACGCGGTATCTGTGCACCGTTCGTTTCGCTCTGCTTATTAATGTTATTCTTATTAAAGTGATTTTTCTTCGCTCCGCGCGGATTAAGACGCCTCTCGCTCCCCTCTCGTTTGCGCATCGCAAAAAGAGGAACCGAGTCCTCCTTGGATGATACGTATACGCCGCAATAAGTTATTTATTAGACGCATGCACGCTAATAATCCACACAAAATCGCCGGAAAGTTTTCAAATTAATCGAGCACGTTTTCAAGTACGCGAAGGCGCAAAACTTTCGGAAAATTCAGTGCCGAGTTGTGCAAGCAAATCATTAAAAAGTTTTAATTGATGCTCTGAGAAAATTCATGAATTGCAGGGGATGAGAAGAAGAAAAAAAGTATACAGTTCCAGATCAATAGCGGAAATTACGCAAGTGGAAAAAGAGCGAAAAAGGAGAGGCTGGATAATAAATCGAGATAACATCGCGGTGCACGCGAATCAAAGCGATCCTTTCCACAGTACGCTCGCTTGCGCGCGCACACACACACGACCCACGGGGCTCTGGCTTTTCGTCGCGCGAAAGCCAATAATTATCATTTAATAATATTCATAGATGCGCGATGCCGATATGTTAATGCGTGATTTATATTATAGCGGGGCGTACTGCTGGCTTGCGCTCAGGGATGTGATCTAACGTAAAAAAAGCCGACCTCAATAGCGAGAGCAATCGCACGATTGTGCTCGAGAGAAAGAGACAGACGGACGGGCACAGGCGCGCGCACGCACACACAGAGAGAAGGTTTCTAGGTCGCGCGCGCACGATCGCCGTGAATTATTTATAATCGAGAAAGGCAAAGATTAGGTCTTTGAATAATCGAGGCAAATTGCGGGATTTATTAAGCTTCACCTGCTAATGAGTCAATTATTCAGCTGAAAATCGCCCCAGCTATTTTAATACGTAGTCATTACGACGTTCGGTGGCGATCGTTTCGCGACGTTATTTTTATTCTCCTTTTTTGCGATTAGCCATTTCCTGTTTCGCGATCGGCAATGAGAAAAAGAAGCGAAGAAACGGAGGCACGAAGCAGCGCACCGCGGCAAAGTCGTGAGAAGAGCCAAGCAACCAGCAACGATTCACACGTGGGCGTTGCGTGGATGACGATTCCATTGAAGTATATCTCTTAGGCTGCACACTTGCGTACACTCGCTCGGGGCGCTGCGGTTTTAATATCGAGTTCAATGCCGTGTGATATTCCTGCCGCGCCGTGACGACGGCAAAGGCGTTTTCATTAGTTCAACTCTCCCCCCACGGCCGCCGGCGAATTTCGTGCAGATGTGGGTCGAGTATGTGTGCACCCAGCTCGCGACTCTTATAGAAATATCGTGGTTATAGCAACATTTTTATGCTCATCTTCGATGGCAACGATGTTGTAGATCTGTGCAATGTAGCTTTGATTGCCCATCCATACAATTATTGCGTTGAGAGAGATAGAGAGAGAGAAACCCTTGCACGATTTTATCTTCGTAGGCAAAACATGAGCTTAATGAACAATTTCCAATTCAGAGCCCTGTGAATCAGCGCATGTGAGTCACGGTAGCTAGCTTTTTTCCTGCACCCCCTTCTGCGAGCTTCGAGATATACTGGGCGCGTTTACTTTCTGATGAAGCTGTCGGCAAATTTACATTTTTAATGCAGATAATGCTCACGGTGACGCATGGCGCGCACAAAATATACGTCAACGAATTTTACCTTGGAAAAACAATCTAATGGCTACGAAGACGCCGCACAACAATAACGGATATACCCCTCATGCATATTTAGCGTTGGAATGAGGATTTTGGTAGATGAATTCGTGAAAGTTAGCAACATTTGGAAGGTAGTAGAAAGTTAGGACTGTGTACCTTCTGTCGAGCACATGTGGCTGTGCAGGACCGGGCTTATTTCGAGTAATATTTCGGAGACCACAGGCTTCAGAAATCGACAGCCAATTTCAAAAACACAAAAGTTTGTATTGGTAGCCGATCATCGTAACTATATATATGAGACAGTTCTTAAATTCTGAATATATCCATCAAGTTGGAATTATTGGATCGATCAAGTAATAAAATTCGAGTGAGGGAATAAAAGTCTAAGTGTATTATAATCTGCTCTCGAGATATAAACACACACCTTCCACATTAGAGTCTAACAAAATAAATGGCTTATATATATATATATACATTCTCCGTTTGCGCGGTCGAGTGTCGCACAATTAGCAGTGGCAGTAGCAGCAGCAGCAGTAGTGTCCGAACAAGACAAACTGGGACGTTGTGCGCTACGAGGCGTGCGCGTGTGCGCGAGTGTGCATGTGTACATGCACCGGTTCTCGCGTTCGAGCGATTTGCATGAAAAATTGGAATGGAGTCTCTCGTGTGCCAAACATAACGAGCCTCGGCCTCCCAATCAATCAGGCTTCGCGTGAGCGCGCGCGAAAATTAATTCTCACTCGCGTCTCGCAGCAGTGCATGTACATGCTTGGTACAAGTTGAATTCGTTTTCGTAAACGCTCAAAGCACGGCCTTGGCGAGCATGGCCAGCCCTCCCCGAAAATAGAAGCCGAGGAAAAGGCTTCGTTAAGTGAAAGTCGATCGCGCACCCCGTCATTCGGCCGGCGCTTTTGACGCGCGGCTGTAACGCCTCGGAAACCAAAAATCCCCGCAAGCTGTGCCGAGCAAGACCATTTTACGCCTGTTCTAGATCCGCCCGCGTATGCGATTTACTCGATGAAGAACGTGGCTTTTTGAATCGAATTTCAGATTGTTAAAAGAAAGTAGAGGACGGGTATACGTATACTCGCGGCGAAACAACGAGCGCTGCTACTGTCGCTGCCGGTGCTGTTGAAGTTTCGCTCATTATGAAAAAAGAGATTGAATAACTTTTTTTCAGACAGGAGGAAGAATAACCGTCAGAGGGAAAGAGATAAAACAAGGAGGATAGAGAAGAGGAAGCAGCGACGGCGTTCTCTTCATTTTTTTTAAGGTCTGCCATCTTCACCCAGTTTCCGCGAGCTACGCCGCGCACTTATAAAATTCTATCAGACGGTAATCTCGAGAGCTGTACGAACAAAACCTTGCGCGCGCTTTTCAACCGACTCAATAATATAATAATAACAATCTTACGGGCGAAACGCTACGGCGGCGCGCAAGCAAGAAAAGACGACGCGGCCTCTCTTTTCTAAGACGCTTTGCTTTTATCGCTTTATTCCGCGATAAATTCCGCGTGTTCCTTTTTCCACTTCTTCTTTCAACCGTTGAAATATTCAATCGATTATTAGCGAGGCACTTGAGCTGCTTGTGCAAAGGTTACTGTATCCGTTGCTATTTATTCCAGAGTTATTATACAAATAAACCGCCGGTGATACTTTGTAGATCGTGTCAATCGCTTTCCAATATTTTTCCTTAAATAAATTTTTCCTTTAATAACCAATTGAATGAGTATTCAGCATCGCTTGATTTATTTTTAATAATAATAATCGCCGCATATGGCTTCTCAATCGTTTTCGATCGCCAAGGAGAAGTGAGGGGTTCGATCGCGAGCCGCACGCCCGTCATTAGCGTACAACGTTCAAAGCGGAAATCTCGCAACGTCAGCTTGCACCGGCTGACAAAAAAGGAAATTAAAAGTTTTCGAGAAAAAACTTGACTAATCGATCAACTCAACCTGAAAGACTTTGAGCCAGCAGCGCGAGGTAGGGGCAGGGGGTTTGAGCAGCAACGCCGGCAGTAACGGCAGCTCTCTCGACCTACTTCATTGTTGACTTTTAATGGCGTTCGTATACGTAAGTGCGAAGAACAAACGCGGACACGCGCGACTTACACCCTCGCCTCTGCATTATCGATCATAGCGTGTGCGGCGAGATTTTTCATCATCGCGCGCGGAAGCCATTGCCAACCGCAGATGCGAATAGTACGTCATAATGGCGCAGTCGACGATTTCGACGGCATACTACGAGGCGCTACCTACAGCAGCTTTAGCGGGCTACGATGCGCGATTTTTAAATTCAGCTGTCTGTTGAATCTCCCACCTATCATCCGCCATTATCTTTTATACTCTCAATCTCCGACAGTTTTGCGCCAGTTTATATACGTAAGTATATCGTATCCTACAATAGCTTCACTCAAATGCATGCAACATTTTCGGTCAGATTATCAAAATATCTATTCCGAAAGAGTACTTTATTTTCAGCCGTTGTTAAACCAAGTCGCAGCTACGCCAAACATTCCCACAACTCTAGTCTGCCACACTAAAGCCGTGAAAGGGACGCGAATTTTTTTCCTTTTAGAGGGCATCGTTATTTGTGGCTTTAATTCGCCAGTCGAGACGGTTGTTGTTAGCGAGTTTTTCCCAGCAATAAAGAATAATCGGCAGCGCTCGCCGGTGACTTATTGTGATATCGGCAATATAGTAAATCATTTTGTCGATGATATCGCGAGCTTAACAGCACATAAGGCCCCACTCCCTTTTTTTCTACATCGGATCGCGACGTCGAAGCAACTTTGGACGCTTTACCAAAGTGATAGTAAGCGTATAACCGACCCAGCTCTCTCTCTCTATCCATAAAAAGCATTTTATAATAACTGCATTAATACCTGATTCAGTGACAGATTCGGCATTCGATTTTGCTCCTGAGAATAAGTCAAGATTGATCGAATATAACAAAATAAACTTAGCGATAACTATTTTATCGTTCAAGATTCTGATGTTTATTAATTTTTGTCAATCCATTTTGAAGCTGAAAGTTATCACGGAACTGATTTTAATCAACTTACCGTCGGTGACGTCTCATTCTAATAAAAAAATTTTCTCCAATGCAAAATTGATTTCCTATTAAAAAATCAAGGACATTAATCATTCTGTCGCGAATATTCAATTGATAATTCTAGAAAATCTCAAACATTCAGCCGCAGCGAGCGCAAAAAATAGGATATCTGCAATCGTTGTCGCGCATTATCATTACTCGCTCTCTAACTCTGTCTCACTCTTTTTCTCATGCATACACGCGTTATATCTCGCGTAAAATATCAGCCTCATTTCTCGGGGAGCTTGCTCTCGATATGTATCGCGCATATATATATATATATATATATATATATATATATATATATATATATATATATATATATACGCACATAATACGACGGATAGATCGCGCTCGCAGCGCCGGTACCTATACGTGCCACACGGTGAAATATGTCACGAAACGCATATAAGAAATTCCGTGAAGCCGCTAATGCGAGCGAACGTCCGAGGCCGTTTCGTGTGCAGCTGTCGTGTGTGAGTACGCGTGCTGTATGCGGTGCGGACATGTACGAAGTGCACATATGGCCATTGATTTTTCGACGCCCGACTAACGGGAAATTGCGTTAAAATGTTAAAGAGCCCCATTGTCGAACGAGCCGCGTATACTTTTCACTATACGTGTGGATTTTCTCCTTCTCTCTCTCGTTTCTATGCGCGTGTGAGTGATTTTATTACGAGTCGAGAGCATTGTGTAGTCCGTTGCTCGGCCCTCCGAGAGAATCGGGGAATATAATGAAAACGTAATTCTCGCTGCTGCTAAGTTGAGAGAATTTTACGCCACGCGGGGGGTTTGAATGTCACTGACTGCGACCGTTGATTGTCGGGTGGGGATTTCGTATTTCACGTATGTCCTCCGACAGATTGCTTTTGATTGGCAGCTATTTATTACATTATTCACTTTTCACTTCAGCGGAAAATAGTAATTATAAAAAGCGACATGGCTGTATACGCAGATCGAATGGGAGGTGTAATTAAAACGTCCGGCGTCTCAGCGATCTGATTAGTAACCACTCGACTGCGCTGCTTTGTACTTATACATAATTTTAAGTCGCGCAATAATCCGGATACAAGTCATCCAAAGCTCCGCGGTAATCGCCGTGGAAAAAAGCGAAAAATGGAACGACGCCGTAATTAAACGTCTGATTGCAGAAAAGAGAGCGAGAGAAAGAGTAAGGTGACAGGGGAAGAGCAAAAATTGGATGTTCTGGCGCAAGATATACAATAATCATCCCATGACTCGTTTGTCGGAACTGAATAACAAGGCGAAAAACGACCTTTTGCTGCCCTTGTTCGAATCATAAATTACGCACCGACGTTCCGAAGCTTACATTTCCATGGCAAACCGAAATGTGTCCCATTGAGATTCAAATAAACGAGATTTCGAAAGTTGCGTCGCCCTTAATAAATGCCTCATTGTGCGGAATACGTATACGCTCGAAGGGGAGAGATTCCACAGGTCTAAACGACTTGCAAGGGGATCTTCGTTAGATGCTATATACGAAGCCGCAATCGCGTGTACGATTTTTTTTTTGCTTGCACGGCGCACTCTGCTCTCCCCTCTTTGACGCGCGCAAGTCTTTTTCTCGCCTATTAAACCGCCGTAGGTAACGTGCGCGCGCGCACGGCGCAGATGAGTGTTTACGGTGCGTCGTCCTTTCTCTCTCTCTCTCTCTCTCTCTATTGGTTTCAAAGAGGCACTGCGAACGAGCTGTGATTTATCGCGACTTGATTCACGAAATGTTTGTGATGGTGTGCTTGCGCGACTCGCTTTTGGGATAAACCGACACTTTGCTCTTTTGCTTCATGCCAAATAAAATGTAAATCATTCAGAGGCTAGATTAATTCATTGGAATGGAAAAGCGCTCCAATGAAGTACCTAGTTATGAAACAATCACTTTGTCGATTTAAATTGCTCACAACAGGTGATGTCGGAAGGATCGATCGAATGACTGAAATAAACGGCGTCGTTGAAAATTCGTATGATTCTCTTTTAGCTAGATATATAAGCGGATCAGAAATAGCTTTCAGGTGAAAAATTTTCCACATCAAAACATTCTTATATATATATCTAGCCGTGAAATGGCCTTTAAATTGTAAACGCCGTCGATTCAAGATGCAATCCTTCCTTTTTATATAATAAACGACAGCCCTCCCGCATTGATTTATACGCGCTTTATAGGCACTCCTTCGGCTGTAGTCGAAGAAGAAAAAGAAATTTTCTTTCCCGAGGACGCACATTAGGGAGAATCTTAGGGCCAAGGAAAGAATCCTTGGAGCGTGTGGGAAAAAGGTGGCAACGCACTAAATAAGGCTCTGTGCATTGTGCGACGCGCGCGCGACTTTGAGATGTCTCCCATTTCCAGGTATGTATAGTAGTTAGGTATACACATGGGAAACAGATCGGAGGCGCGTCCGTGTGTGTGCGCGTGGATTTTTAACTCCCGCGGGTGACGAGATTCGAGCCTACTTTCTGTGCTCTCTCGGCGGGAAGCGCGCAATCGTTCATTCGCCCGTGAACTTTTTGTGCGTCTCTCGACTCTTTCTTTTTCCTTTCGCTCATTCCGCAGTAGAGTGATCCAGCTCTAGCACGTGAATGAGAGTTGAGGGCTCGATCTCTTCCTCTCTCTCTCTCTCTCGCTCCGTCACACGAGTGCGAGAGAGAAAGAACATGTAGCTGACACCTGCGAGCTCCTATATAAACAGAAAGGTTTTAAGTTTCATATGCTAGAGCCGTCACCTCTCTGTCCCTCACTCGTTCGCAGGCTTTTTAGTTTTTAATTTTTTTTCCTTTTCGACGCTCCCAGTCGTTTTATTTCCAACTTTTTTTGGTGCGACTGCGGAATAGATTTCTTTTATTGTGCCATGCTTGGCAGTCAGAGAACGCTTCTGATCGTTCGCTTGGGCTCGTTCCTCATAGTGCGAATTCTCGAAAAACCGCGAATGAATGAAATGGCTCTGGCGCGCACGTTTGATCGAGCGTTGCACTTGTCCACCGAGAATTCTCAAAAACTTTTCTAAAATTGAAAGTCGTAAATCTGAGAGGTATGCTAGAAGTGACGAAAAATCCGGAAAGGCTACAGTTTGTTTTCATTTCATCCGAAAATAAAATATCACGCAGACTTCCATAAATTTGTTGGCCCCTCCACTGCCGCGATATAAAGATTTTTTTCAAGTCTCGGAGAAGGCGGAATTGGGCTAGAGATTTTCACCGGCGAGGCGACCGTTAAATCGACCGTAAAGAAACTCGTGTATATACATTCGTAATTAAATATCCTCCGGGGAGCCTGGTTATAACTGACCACTCGTTCGGCGTCGTAGGGCTCTCTATATCTAATACAAAAGCCGTCGACAATGTGCCTTTTTGGTATAGCTAGTTTCTTCAGGCCTGTTTCATCGACATTATGCATTCTTCCGAGGCCATGAATAATTTATAAATTTAACGAGACGTCTTCTTGCAATCGCGACCGCGCGCGGCGTATTTAACGATTTTTCCTCTTTCTTCGTTGCTTTCGGGCGGTTCGCGCGCAAACCTTTTATAAATCATGAAAAATACGCGAGAGATCCTTTTGCCGGCGCGCGCGCTCCCATCTCTCAAATTAAATCATCATTCATCGACGGGGAGAATACACCGTGAAGAATTTCATCTCTGACGTGCATTTTTTCGGCTTAAAATCTTGCGAATAAAAACGATGGCGCAGCGCGATTTATGCTTCGGCATCGAGAAAAGCGAGAAAAAAAGGAATCCGAGCAAGTGCTCGAGAGAGAGAGAGAGAGCAGGTAGATCGGCGCGATCGCGCGACCGAATCTCGGCTCGATCGGGCTTGCCTTTCGACCCAGAGTGGCGCAGCAGCAGATCCGTGCACGCGCGCGCGCGCGCGCGGCTTTGGGCGAGTTGGGTCATGCGCTTATTAGTGCTCGTTAACGAATTCATTCCTTTGTCGTGAGCCCAGTCGACCGCAGCGGGAGCAGCAGTCTCGACGACGACAATTAAGATCATGCGCGAGTTTAGATGCTTATCGCCGGAATTACGGGTCGACGACACTGCTGTAAGGCCACGGTGATGCGCTCTTTCTCCCAAACATCGATGTCAATTGTTCCATTTATAGTTTCGCTGCCAAGAGCATTGCTAGATGAAATTGTCGTGATTGTCAATGGGAGATAGACACGCTAAGTGGCTCTAGACATTTGCGTTTTATTGGAGAATCAAGAGTAAGAGAGACGCTGGGCGATAAGCGATCTTAATTGATCGATGCTTCAAAGCTACTGTGACTGCCCCCCCCCCCTCGATCCTTTCGTATCCTTTGATTAGAATCTAACTAGTTTTACTGCGCCCAAGCTACATTTAGACTGTACAATTTTCAAACGCGTTTCTCCAATTTAAATACTAGTTCTTCTCTTCTCACCGCACGCGAGCATATACAAATTGTTTTTACTAATTAAATCGTGTATATAGCATGTAGCGCTGACAGGTGGCCGAAACTACATCAAACCGATGTCTTTAGAACTTCACTTGCATCCGTAAATGCCGGACGCCTGTGACGTCACCTCGACAAAATTTATAAAGGACACTGTACTTTTGTCCTCTACGGATAATACATCGTTACGGTCACAAACGATTATTATCAGATGGAATCACACAGATAAGCGGGAAAATTCGTTACATTATAGATCGAAAAAGGGTGTGATGCAACCGATTCCAATGGAAAAACACAAAATTGATATTATCTAAATGAAAAAATCGCTGACTCACCTAAAAATAACATTCGGGTTAAAATAATAACAAGCAACTTAGCATAGTATATTTTCGTCCATTGTACTCTTGACTGATTCAAGTCTCTCTCTCTCTCTCTCTCTCTCTCTCTCTCTCTCTCTCTCTCTCTCTCTCTCTCTACTATCTATCTATCTGTCCGTCAATGATTGCTCTTAAGTGGAGCACCGACATCAAGACAATTAAAAAATACTCGGCCGAAATGCAAGAGATGGATTCCCATCGGTCGTACGAAAACTGATTCGATTGAAATTTATAACGCCAGCAATAAGCAATTGTACGTGTTTGTCTCTGACTGAGTCATAAAAAAAATGTCATCCTATTTTTGACCGCTGAATTTACCGGCTGAGTCATTTTTTTCCCCAAAGTTTCGCTATTATGATGATTATTATGAGTGACGGCCTCTCGCGCGCGTGGCGTGAGAGAAAGAAAGTTGCGCGAGCCGGTAAATATTGTCGTGGAACACTACGTCAAGCAGCTTTTATTACGTATAGAGTCATAAAAGTATCATCAAGTCGATTAAAAGTGCTCTTTTTTCAGAATTGCTGTTGTTTTTCGTACCTATCTAACGCGAATTTTGAATCAATTTGAAAGGGCCACGTTCAAAAAGGACACTTATCCCATAAAACTCGAATTTATAGAGTTAAAGAGCGGGTGTAGTTAACGGGAGAATAAAAAGTACTCTGTACGCGCTTTCAAATGAAAAAATAAACAGGAGCCGTCTCATTTTCCGAGGGGTCATAATTCACCCCCTCAAAAATTTCAAAAGCTCGCGCTCGCGCGCTCTCAGTCATATAAAACTTTATTGCGCCGAGGCATTACAGATTTCCTCGAAAATGCAATAAACCACGCGTGAGGCGTTATCTTTTACTGGTCTGCGGTAGCCTATGAGCGAGAAGAAAAGTGACGTACATGTGTATGTATGCGAAGGAACGAGCAGCTCCTTTTTTCTTTTCAAGAACCTCGGAACCACATGACGGTGATAACGTGACACCCCTCCGAACTGTCATTAGTATCGGCTTTCTTGAGAACAGAAAAACGATTTGTACTCGACAAATTCATTCGGCGACGGCGGCGGCTGACAAAAGTTACGAAGATAGCGCTTTTTTCTGCCTCAAGGGAGAGCGAAAAGATAAAAATAGTTAGCCGGAAGCGATGGGCGGCATTCGCTTTCTTTCTCTCTAACTTGAGCAGACAGTTTTGCCGCTCAAACTATAGGTATACCGCCTTGGCATACGATTGATAAAGAGTTTGTTTTGTCTGAGAGTTTCGTGATTTCTTACTGATATCTTATGATTTCTTGTCGCTCGGCCCCGCCCGACCAGCGCACAGTCAGCAATCGAAACTTTCTCACGCACCTAGCATAAATCTAGAAATCATTCATCCTGCACGATGCGTCTTTGCGGGGCGGAATAGTCGACAAACGTTCGTCTCATACAAGATTGGACTGAAAAATAAATAGTCCAGCGAAAAATTGGATTTGATCCACGCGCGCCTATTTTTATCTAACGCTCTCTTCAATTGTTTGTCAAACCATTTTCATCAAGCTCTCGATATTTATTTAAACTATACGCGTCCGGTTGCTGTCTAGCATGAATATTTTGTTTCATTCGACAATTTCTCATCACTAACAGATGCAATATGAACTTTTATTGAATTATTTTTTACAAAACGAAAATTCGATCCCCTCAGTAAACGTAATAGCGTATAAAAAAATAGTCACAAAGTGTGTTGACGCCACACGTGGGCGAACAAATAAAGAGAGAAGAGAGAGAGAGAGATAAAACTAACAAGTCTTTTGTGCAAGAGCGAAAGAGATGATGGGGTTGGGTTGGGAGAGTTTCATCCACTCGTTCGAGGCAGCAACGCAACATACGTTGCGTCTGTCTCTCAGGGGACGAAGCTTCAGCTTTCTTTCTATGTTCACGCAGCGACGATTTTCAATGAGGGCTGTTGACCCACATCGGAAATAACGCCTAGAAAGAAAGAGACCGAGTTGCTTGCCTCCGCTCGCGCGCTTGCGATAGATGGGCTTTACGCGCACATTTGTCAGAATTGGATTTGAGAGAAAGAGAGAGAGAGCCTCCTCTATATCGTGTCTTCGTTCTTCCGAGGGATTTCACGAACATACGAGCAATGATCGATTGACTTTGTTGCGTCATTATTTTCCCCGGCTGAATTCTTGTGACTTGTCGACAACGTGGCACATATATACCAACCAACAAGCAACCAAGCAACGACAACAGACAGTTTGTCAAACTCTAACGATGAATATGTTTTAAAATTAGCGCGCGCTTTAGAAAAATCATGGAAAAGCGCCAGCATTATTTTGATTTTGAGACACGCTTGGCTAGTAGAACAATACAAAATTGGACTTTTTGGAAAGTTATTGTTGCCGCGATTGAAAGTAAATTAAATCCCTGCTCGGTTTTATTTTCCGCCACAGATTATTCATCGTTTTCCGCTCGAAAATCATAAAACTTTTCATTAGGTCTGACTCTTGCTCTGAAGCTGGAATATAAACTCCAAGACTGTTTTAAAATTTAGCATGAGCGCCGGTGCTTTTAAAATAAACTTTTGGAACGGTTCTGCGAGTGGCACTACTCTAGAAAGAGGCAAAGAAAAAGTTAGCAGACGTCGTTGCGCGTCTGAAAATGTCGTCATGACCATGGCGCGACGCAGCTGATAGAGAAGTGCACTCCCACGAAAGTGGAGCCATTTGCCCTTTAATTTCTCGTAATGAAAAGACGAGTTCTATTGTAGAGAGCTCGGCAAAACTTACAGCGTGACCCAAGCTAAAAGTCTCCAATTGAATATCGATGTTTCGATCGATACTCGAAAATTCGCTATACATGACGAACAACAAATCAGATTTTAATTAAGTTATGTCCACACACTTTCTCGCGCCAATTACCTAACGAAAACCCGTATAAAGCCGAGGTATTTTACAGCGAGCATCGCACGCACTCAATTAAATGTTCGTGTCGTAGTGGCCAAAATCACCAATTTTCATTAGTTAACTTTCTGATTCTCTCTCTCTCTCTCGTTCCACGCTCATTAGAGCGCGTCAGAGTGCAAAATATACGTACGCATGCGCGCGTGTGTGTGCGTATGTGCGCTCGAAACATCAACAACAAAGAGAGAAAAGAAAAGACCACCTGCGAAGCACGAAGCAAGAAATCAACGTCCCCTTCAGTTTCATCGGGGCAATTACGACTTATCGATAGAGACGACTCTTCAGCTCAGCTCATTTGACCGCGTCCACAGACGGTTAATTGACCGTGTTACATTGCATTAAGAGGCTGCTGTGCGTATGATGGCTGAATTCAAGCTGCGACGACAAGCAGCAGTCGACTTTTATGTATGGGGATCCAAGGACGAGCTGCGAGCGAACGCGCCTGTGATGATTAAAAAAGCGCGCTGTATACGTTTGAAGAATCAACGTTTTCTCCCGCCACTTGCGATTGCTGGCCGCCTTTTTTGCGCAACGTTCCCACTGTGTTCCTTTTTTTTCCACCAATAAAATGTTTCAGCGAGAACGTGCTTTTCATACTTTGTGCCTGGATGAGCTTTACAACCAATGGACTTGTTATTGAGAAATCGACATTGCGATTGGATGATTTGAACAAGCCAGCAACGTTTTTATTTCACGTTTTCAATCAGAACAGAAAATCGTCAGTTGATGGATTTCTAATTTATCTTTGTAAATAAAATGTTTAAAAATAGTTTTTCAACATGATATGTGAATATCGTATATGTGCTCTGAGTTTTTTCATGTATGAGCGAATGATAAAGAAAAATAATTGGCAATTCTCGTATTTTTCCTACATTTTTTTTTTTTTTTTTTTTTTTTTTTTTTTTTTTTTTTTTTTTTTTATTTAGGCAAACTCAACCCTATAAAGGGTTATTTTGCAATAGAGAAAAATATACATTAGTTTTTATGGGTGAAGAGTTACAGAGAAGATAACAATAATATGGCTAATGTAGTTTGACATCGAGTGAGGATATTATCGCTGAGTTTTAATATTAAATAATAATTTTACAATCATTGAAGAACGAACATAGATGTCGAGCAATTTTGGCGTTAATATTATTTAGTATCACAATACTGGAGGAAGGAAGGAACATTCTAGAGAGCTTAAGGTTGTCGATTAAAATGTTTCTTTCTTTGTCGTACTTGGGGCATTGCCACAGGATATGGTCAAGATCTTGAACTTCAGAGTTACAATCGCAAGTTGTATCCTGACATAGTCCTATTTTGTAAAGTGACGCTTTTAGATTATAATGCCCTGATCTGCAACGGTTGATAGTAGTTATAGCGCTTCTCGGGAGTTTGAGTTTGTGGAACCAAGGCTTGATTTTGTCGTTGTGAAAGTTTTGAAAGAAATTTTTACCTTTGATCGTTCCTTCCTCGCAAATGATATTAAGTGTATTGAGACGAGCATTATTTTTGAGGTACATTTTGAGGTCAGTAAAAGGAATTTTCAGATCGGAGTCGGAAGCTAGTAAGGTTGCTTCTTTGGCAAGGCGGTCGGCGCTTTCATTGCCCTGAATTCCTGAGTGCGCTGGAATCCAGATGAGTTGAATGAAACTATTATTAGAGCTTTTTTGCTGAAATTTGTGAATATTATGCCGGATTTCAAAGATATAAGGGTTGGTTTTGATATTAATAAAAAGATTGGCAGATTTGAGAGATAACAGCGCACTCAGAGAGTCAGTGAAAATGATTACATTCTGATTAGTATGATTGAGAGCAATTTTAACAGCTTCGTTAATAGCAACGCATTCCGCCGTAAAGACGGATGCTCTGTTGTCGAGTTTTGTAATGATTGAGAGATTAAGTCTGTCACATACAGTTGCAGCGCCAACTGAAGTACATCTTATACGTCTTCGCCATTGCCTTTGTAAATCATCAACTATTCACATTGCGACCGTTCAATTATCGCATTTCTGTGAATAATCACGTAACATTTGCCGAGTGACAATTCCCCATTGTGAAGCCTCTGGTCGGCTATCCAATAAAAAAGCAATATAAACGGCAATTTAAAACAATCGACGCCCCATTCATCTCAATCGAGCTCGAAACGAGGAACGAACGAGCGTCGATGGCGCGTCGTCGCAAAGAAAAAAGCCGTAGAGAGAGAGAGAGAGAGAGAGAGAGAGAGAGAGAGAGAGAGAGAGAGAGAGACACCCTCCAATCGAGTTTCTGCCACCGCATCATCGGCTGCACACAAGGGGTCAAAATTAATCGGACGCTGACTGGTGTGCGCGCACTTGAAGAAACGCGCGACGGGGTGCCACAGCGCCGTTCCCCCTTCACGTACTGTATTGCGTGTACGTGTCACGTGCTTGGTAACTCGAGGCAATGGTCGCCATCAAGGTGATACTGAGTAACGAGCGACTTTTTCACGAAGAGGAAAATTCGCCTATTCGTGTAACGGACGCAAACGCGCAGCTCTAGATAAGTTGAACTTACAGCCGACGCCCGTTGCGCTCAAGATTTCATTTTAAAATTGAACTGCTGGTCAACGAGTTGCAGATATTTCGCATTAAAAATTTCTACGAGGACAACTCAATATTTCGCGACGAGAGTTTAAAACAACAAAAAAGAAAGTGATTCGCAGTACCAATTGCGAAATATTCGTTGCAGTGGCAGGAGGGCATTTGCAAGTTCCTGCACAATGTATCGATATCAAACAGTTGAACGGGGAGAGACAGAGAGTAAAAAATTTAACTGTCGAGTGAGCGAAGCGGAATAACAGTAAATTGCCACTTTCGATTAAATCTCCGTGTCTCCATCGAATACCACTTGACCGACGTATAAAGAAAAACATGTCTCTACCCACCGAAAACCCGTCTATTCAGTCAAATAAAAGAATGACTAGCAGCCGAGTATATAATTTTCTCGAGTTGGAATTATTAATTATACACGATGCAAGCTTTATGCTATCAAAACCCAAGGGGACATTCATAAATTTAAAAAAACAGTCACCAGAGAAGTGCGACTAGAAAAATAAGGTGGACTTTTAATTAATAGTCGACTATTTTCAGCCTGAGACATTTATGAATAAGAATCAGGAAGACACACAGATAAAACCAGTCGAAGCTTGAGTATAACTGTACATATAGGTAGGAGGATTTTAATCGACGAACGTTATTGTACGATTTTAATCAAACGTTTCAATTACAGCTGTTTCGTTTGCGTATTAGAAATTCCTATAGCGGGTGATAGGCGAACAAAACAAAAAGATATTCAAATTTCCACCTTGACGAAGAAATTCACGAGCCGTATAAGTATATATAAGAAGCTTTATGAGTTTTAAAGTAAAGATTAATTGAGGCTGTTATAAGGTGCGAAAAAATGCATGCCGGCTGTCTGCGTCAAAGTGAGCTTCGATAAAGACTGAATCGAAAGATTTAAAATACCATATCAAGCCCATTAATCGCAATTTTTATGTTAATTTCATTGGCTCGCACATACATATATAGGTATGCATAGGACTATCCGTATGCACAAAAAGAAAAATGTTGCATTTAAGCTTCAAAGTATCTTTTTTATCGGTACGCAGTAACACCTGATCCACATTTACGCACTGCATGTGTGTATTCGCATGAACGCTCTAGAATAAAAATCCAGTCGGTAAAAAAAACATAAATAAAATAAAACAAATGCCTACATTTATAAATCCGATACCATTAAGACGAATAACTTAAGTAAACAAGGTTATTTTTTCAACATAATATATTGATTATTGAAGCGATAATTTAAATAATCAGAGACTGCAGAAAAAAGAATTTTTGAGTAGGGAAATATTAACAGGCGGAACTCGATAAATCAGTCGATCATTAACATGCCTTGGCAAGATCTAAAAAAGAAGGAGGGCGTGTATGCAGAAAGAGAAAAAAATACATGTATGTGTGTATACAACAGGTGGAGTGCTTAATTGTTATTAGATCAAAAGAAACAAGAATTGCATTGGACAATGATGCTGACTTGGCGACTTTTCGAAAAAGACCGAGCAGAGAAAAAGAGCAACTCTTTTTAATTTCACGCATTGCCCTCCCACCTTTATGGCCACATCAGTAACGGATGCGCTCTCGATCTTCTTATGTACGCGTGAAGCACGCCCTCAAATTCTTTTTTTAGTGCTGAGGATTTCCGAGCCTTGCTCGCGCTAGCGAGATCGTAAAAAACTTACTGAAAGAATTTTTCAATGGTATTTTTTTTATGATGTAACCTTTTTCCTTCCTTCGCCATTATCGGCAATCTGTTTGGTCGTGTTTCCAGTAAATCTGTGAAACACACTTCGGAAATCCTATCGTTTATTCTTACTTTCAAATTTTATTTTTCAAATGTATTTTTATATTTAGTTTTTTCTTTAATTTTTATTCAATCTTTCAACGGCTCTATTTCAATCTTCTTCGTATCGACATTCCATAACGACCTCCATTAAATTATCGTAAATAAGTCGTTCACTTCGTACGCAACACGAAAAATCTCCAGCGAAATCTCCGACAAGTATGAGCGTTAGCTAAAGAAGAAGGAGAAGCAGAAAAAGAAGAAGAAGAAAAAGAAATATAAGAAAACGAAATGTCGGCATTATCTGGAGCCGAGACGAGGAACACGTTTGGGTCAGGCTCGTTCATCAGCCTCCTTTTTTATTCAAGGTAGAATAAAAAAATATAAGAACACGGCATAATTCGCGCAGCCAGCGCTGCGGTCCGAAAATATATCCGTACTTATCGGCGCGACAAGTCCTCGTGCGTAGTTTCGCGCGATAATCCTATCGAAAATTTCTCCCTTTCCATATCGAAGATTGGTCGCCTTGTAAATTGTTACCAACGAGATTTCGTTTCGTCGTCGACTTATTTCATTGGTCGATGATCACGCCGTCGTGCCTGCTATTGTTTACGGCCGTGGGAGGACGCAGTCTTACTTCTTTTGGAAGACCTTATACGTATCTTATATATTCAACGTGAATCCTCGCTTACACGACCGACTTATTCCGATATTTATTTATTACTTAATTAAGTTGTGGAACCCATTGAGTGTGCACAAGAAACAGGTGTAGACTGCTTTTTCAATGACTACGTATTTTGCGAGAATGTAATTTCGTATGCGTATACATTGCAATTGCAAACTTATATATGTATCCGAGCGCTGATTGATGTGTATTTATAAAATAAATCGTTACAATTCTCTCTTGCAGGAGGCAAATTGACGTCGACAATAAAAAACTTATATGCTGCAATTTGAATGAAATATGGTTTTTTTTGTTTAATTGGCTCTGATGGACTGCGATTCTCTTCGTCTCGTAAAAAAAGAAATGTACAGCGAACGACCGGGAAAATGAATATTTGTAAGGCGACAAAGTATGCATTCGACCGCGCGCATTGTTTGATTGGGCACGGCTGGTTTATTTACTCGGATAAAGCGAGCGTACTATTTTTTTATGTGCAATTTCATATATACGAAGAAAGTTCGTTTTAAGCCGATTCGCTAGCGATTATACGATAAAAATGAAAGCTTATACATACATTCGTGAGTCAGCTCGTCAAGAGCTTTTCTACGTGTATATATAATACGAAGCGTATATTTTGCCTGATAAAATGAGCTGTGTATAGGTCAGTAAATGTGTATACGGCAATCAATCGTTTTAAATCTGTACAATTGGCGTATGATATCTCAAAGCGAAACCAAAATATCAGTTCAAATCACTTCATATTGCATTTCTTTATACCAAAGCGATTTTTGAAAAAAAGTAAACCGATAGCACAAACAATCTTAAAAGAAAAAAACAACGTCAAGGACTTCAAACATCCTAGCCGAAATTCTATCCTTTTAAAGCCCTAAAAACTAAAGTACGTTGGTTTTCTTTTAACCTGTTGAGGAGATGATCGAATACACGCTTCGGCGGAACAAGAACAAAGTCGACTCATCGTGGCAGAAGTGCACCTTGCACAAGGACAAATTGTAAGATCAGCGTCCCCTTCTTTTTTCTGACATCGAGCGTAAAATGAAAAAGTTAAACGCGTCGCAAAAGCAATTTGAAGGCTTAACTGCAGGGTGCTCTAGAAACGCACGGGCAGGGGGTCGAAAAAAAGGTCACAGGCGAAAATGAAGCTTGGGAAAAAACCAAAGAGAGAGAGAAGCTTATACAGCGGACGCGAGATGATCGTGGGTCTCTTTTAGTCACTGCGTGGCATTGTTTCTCTGAAAATCCGGCCTAGGCTCATTCTATACTTGGGGACATCTTCCTCCATACATCTCAATCCCGTATTAAGGCGAATTAGGACGGTTAACGTGGCAGAGTATATAGGTATGTATGTGTCGAAATTCCGTGCACTACAATGGGTATATAGGGCTGCCGTTCGCGCGCGAGATAAATGACGAATCGAGCAAGATGAGGAAGTACTTCATTTAAGCAATTACGCGTGCCCTCTCTACTTGCTCACTCGCTCGCGCGCTAAGGTATATACCCTTCCTATACGCGTGCAAGCACCTCGGATGTAGACGTGAATGTGTGCAAGAAAAGCCATTAAAATCAGATGTTCACTGCTCTGCTGCTGCCTCGAGGCCAAAGCTCCAGGGGACACGACCCGACACATTTTCGCTTTCGAATTTTGGGACGTCGAGATGGCCCTACTGCTGCCTGGCGTAGTTCTTTCTTCTTTTTTCGCGCCTGCACACTGGGCTAAAATGCAAGTTTCGCGAGAGCTTAAAATAAAACAATGGAAAAGTCTTTTTTCGTTGCTACAGTACGAGGAGTAAAGTAAGTATTGTGATAATAAACAAAAAATGTTTTCATTTATTGTCGGCATAAATTTGAAAAAGTTTGAGAGTTGTATGTCAAAGATAAAAAAAATATACATAGCCTTCTTGGCTTAAAGTTAAGCTGAGTAGGATACTTTGAAAAGTTTCTTGTTTACCGGTGAATAACACTTTAATAAACTGTAATTTATCTTCATAATCTTGGGGATGTATTCGGTTTAATCCCAGCCAGTCGCAATAAGAGTTGATAATTAAAATTGGACCCTCTGTCATTTATTTTACTTTTATTGATTTATTTTTTTATTACCTCTTCTTTTTCCATCTCCAGCTTAAACTCTGAAACGTCAAGATTAACTGTGCATTTGCATATACGTAGCTTTTGCCAATTATGCTTCAAAGTTACTCATTAGTCTCATGGAGTGCGTACAAACCAACTTTTAACATGTCAAATTTCACTTTTAGTATGTCTGTTATCCTGAACCTTCCAAATTTAGCTACAAATGTCTGGAAAGTGGATAATTCGACAACGTATGTACTAATTTTAAAACTGATATTAAAATTTGTGTGTTTTGGGCAATTAAATAAGTATAAAAATAATAGAATCCACTGTGACACAAGTAGTGTATTATTTTTTAATTCTAATTTACCAACAAGGCTAAAATTAAATTCTATACAAGTGTAAATGCTAATGAAAACAATTTGAAAAATTGTATTTTATCCTGGATTAACGGGAAAATAGCGCATATTTGACTTGTTATTAGTCAGCGTAATTTCAGGCTGTTAAGATTCTAATGACAAGAGATAGAGCAATTTTTTCATCCCGCGCTTTGCTATTTCACGAGAAATCAGCTTTCGAAACATTTCCCGTAAATCTTATAAAATACAACGGACACGGCAAATGGAACAATAACCTTGATGCGTAGAGGAGAAAGAAAGAAGGCATCATAAAGCAAACCGAATCCTGCATTGTCGGACAATTATATAAAGGCTAAAAGTAGCACTCTCTTTCTCTATCTGTCCTAGCAAGAACGATCCGCTCGAGAAAACATCTCCATTCCCCTTTTTTAATCTCGCGGTTATATGCACGCAATTGAGAACGGATAATGACAAGCTGGCGCGCGCGGCAGCCGCACTGCCACGACAAATAGCGTGCAATGAGCGCGGCTGCTGTTGCTGCTGCACGAGTACACAAGAAATGAGCGAGAGAGAGAGAGAGAGAGAGAGAGAGAGAGAGAGAGAGAGGAAAAAACTCTCTCTCTCTCTCTCGGAAGGCGTTTATGTCTTTCCGTGGCGGTAGTCCCTTTCCAGGTAAAATACTGTGGCTCGTCCGCGAAAGTGAACCGCTTGAAATTATACACCGCGCGCATTATGCTTTGTGCCTTGCGATGCGAGACACACGACTGTACGTTTTGTCTTTATATTTTTTCCCTCGTCTTTTTCTTACCGCCGAAAAAAACGACATGAGCGCGCTGCCCGCCTTTGAGTGAGCGCGCGCGAGAGCCCAGTCTTTCTCCAACGAAACTGAGTAGAGCGATGCAAAGCTGTGCAGATTTTAACCTTCGTTTCAGTTGCAAATATAAAATGACATGCGTAGACAGACAGAAAAGAGCGAGCAAAATGCCACGTGCTTCTGGAGTCCGGGAGAAAAATGGATAGAAACTGACAGTGAAATTTCGGACGAATGAGCAGTACACGATGGACTGCACCTCTTTCGCTATCCATACTGCTATGTTCACATGTAGGCTGTAGCATTATATTCAAGAAGAATATTGTAGGTACAGGCATCAATCCAAGAATATACAGAGTAACATACAGAAAAACATTCTCACTTATTAGAAATAATCGTTACATTGTGAATTATATCGAAAAAAAGAGTCTTAAATTGTACTAACAAGAAACTCGGTTTGTCAAAAACTCTTGGGAAAAATAGTTTTAACAGTTTAATTGAAGGGCTTACAAAGTGCGAGATGTACACTCACAGGTATAGAAGAAAGGAATGCGTTGCAGGTGGAGATAACGTACTTTGAAAATGAAAGTAAAAACCGGAGGGAGAGCAGAAAGGTGTACGAAAAATTAGTAAAGAAGCGAATTATACAGTCATGAGGAATTTCAAGTCCACAGCAAAAAAGGAAAGCAAAATATATTAAAATATGCATAATAAAAATTGGCACGCGGGAACGCTTGTTTTCTTTTTAGCGTTGTTTTAAGCCACTAATAATGGCGAGAAAAACTTTTACGAGTAAAATTCAGCATTGCGGAACGTATTCTTTGGATAAGCACGGTAATTAAGGGGAGAAAACTGTCAAAAATGAATGACACATATGTTATCTTCGTACGGTGTTCGATGAGTACGAGCATTTCCGGTGACGGTTAACAACACATCATCCTTTGCCTTCCCTCAAAAAGAACTCTACTTACTATGTTTTTCGGCGTAATCATGTGCATTACAATCAATAACATTGAAAAAACGACGACCCTAATTACACGAGTAATAAATACCAGAGGACGAGAGCATATAAATTATTATTCATAACCGAAGCTTAATAAATATTCAAAAAGGCCGCACGATCAGGTTGTCGAGAGTGCAAATATTCGTGGCTCGATCAATGGTCGCGTTCGTTCGGAGAAGGGCATATATTCTCAATCGCGATTAATACAGATATCCATCTTTTTACGAGCGGGGATCTACGGAAATCGGTTAACTGTATACACATCCTCTCTCGCTCCCGTGCAAGAAGACCGCCACATCAATTTGAACAATTTATTCGTGTAGGTCGCCTCGTCCTCCGTGATATATCTGACGATATAATTATAAATTATCCGCGATTAAATCACCATATCATTGCGCGTCGGAGGGACGACGGACGGGAATGGCATATGTACATTAGAAAAGAAACTTTGGGGGTTGGGAGGCTACGTGACCACCGGATAAATTTACGACACGTCCGAGAAAAGTCCGCGCGCAGTTTCTCCTGGCGTATAAACACATGTTAATCCTCGCGCGCGGGCCGGCCAATCGAGCGAGGATGCGTAGCCAAAGGCAGCGACTGCGCAATATATCAGGTAATTTTCGTACATAAAACACCGCCGCGCGCTCTCGAACAACAAAATGCAGAAAACAAAGCTACCGAGCGAGGAAACGCATTAGAGCATATTTTAACGACTTTGCTCGTAAAGTACGCCAGCGCGCTTCCACGTTTATAAATAAAAATTCACGCGTTGCCGCGCACACGCAGCCTTTACGAGCGCGCGTAGTGTAATGATATCCGCCGCTATAGTTCTCTCGTCGAATCAACCTACCATAATTATTCTCTCTCTTTCTGCTTTCTCATAGTTTTTCGCGCTAAGAAACGCGTTGGTCAGGTGCTGCTCTTGCGCGAGTATACAGTCTATCCAGCCGTGGAAGTTCGATACAGCTATCATTTACAAAGCTGTATACTTGCGACATTATTAAAGACCGGCTTGACGCTATCAATTCACCTTGGTTACTTATTATTTATTATTTTCAATCAAGGAGTTTGAGTGTGACTCGCTGGGCAGGCACACCACCGAATGCGGCCGACGGAAGGAAAAATAATGGAAATCCTAATGTGCCGTAAGACGAGTTTCGTGTTACGAAAACGCGGTGAAGTACAGTTTGATAAGTTGGGCATGCACTCATGACGAATGAGACAGGCAATATTGGCCGACGGCTTATATAGCGACACCTGATAATAAGTATTGAAACAGCATATGATTAATGTTGCTAACCAGTTATCGCTTGGAAAAATTCCCTCTCTAAACTAGTGAACTTTGCATGTTACGGCTTGTTGTTTTTCTTTTTGTTCGTTTGTCGGGGAAATTAGCTGGATTCTACGAGCTTGTAAGTTCTCGAGGTTGGAATTCTCTACTTGGCGACTTTTATTTTCTCCTTGCAGCTGGGATTTTTGTCAGACACCGCAAAATACCGTATGTGTGTCGTGGAATCTCGATAGTCTTGTTAAGCACGCCCCGCGCGTTCATGATCAACTGGCGTTCGTTACGGTTTGTTTAATTGCAAACACAGACAGACTCTTGTGACAATGTCAGACTCACGTCTTGTATACGTGTGACAAATCAATGTAATTTGGTTGCCAACGCATTTCAGTGTCCACGACGTCAATTCCCTATCGCTTTTAAATGGTCTTTTAACGATCGTCGAAACACTTACATTGCGCTTACTTTTCTCAACGGTTCAACAGACGATTCATAAGATCTTTCCCGCGTTGCACGAGAAGAAAAAAATATGTCAGAATTCCAATTAGCACAAAAGCCTATAAAATTTCGCAAAGACGCTCCGCTGAATGACGCAAAAGGTAGAAGAAAAAAACTCGTTACACTGAACTGACCTTAACCCGATTCACCTATATACTGCTTGACTAATAACGTCAAGCGGGCGCACGCGCGAAATTGCATTCCGGTCCAGTAGATTCATGCGCAGCAGCAGGCAGCGCGCGTGCGGCGAAAACTTGTGGGGCATCTCATCGTCATATCGTCCACGCGCGCTTTCGAGAGCTAAACGCGTGTATGCGCGACGACGACAGCTGTCCTCCCAAAAGTTGGCGATGCTATCTTTGCATTGTAGTCAGCGAGCCAGCTGCGTCGTTCGGGTTTTTCGGGGGACCATTGTACGATATAAATTGCACAGAGAGCCAAGTGCACTCTCTTCTTGCACTCTCTTTTCTTCGCTGGTCAAGCCAACACAATTCGACGTCGACATGGACTTGGCTGTTTTTCTGCTCGTTTTGCTGCGGGTTCGGTGGACTTTCTTGGCGCAAGGCTTGCGCCGCGCTGAGCTCTTGCTCGCTCTCTGCGCCGCACTGTGTTCTCGTTTGGGACGATAAGGGATACTTTGCGGTGAATTGCTGGTCAATTGGATACACTCGAGAGAAAGTCATTTCATTATTGATCTTTGAGAGCTACGTCGGACAATCTGTGCTCTCGTATCCAAGCATCTTTTTCCTGTATTTTTCTTATTATAAGAGCACACATTTCGATGATTGAATTTTATTGAAAAAATGTCGCCGTCACGTCAAACTCTATGTATATTGTCGCGAAAGAAAAAAAATTTACGGCTGCTGCATCTACGGATAAAAATTAATTAATACGACCCGAAAATTCTCAGGCATCCGATGTGAAAAGTAGTTAGTGACGTTATTAATCCTGGACCGATAATTACTATCGAAATCTCGTGAAGCCTAATTCACAACATTAACCGCGTAAACGTGCATCTTATCGATAACCAGCTTGGCTCGAGTCATCAATCACTCGTACAGCAGCAGCCGATAGACGAAAAAATCAAAAAAGCGAAATAAGCCACCCCTCCCCCCCCCCTCACCCTATCTATCTTTTTCTCTCCCTTGCAAGCTAATTAAAAACTCGCCAAAGTAATTTATCTCTCTTTCGACGTGACGCTTATAAACACAGCTCGCACGCGTGTCGAACTCTCGTCTCTCTCTCTCTCTCTCTCTCTCTCTCTGGCGCGAAATTCCACGCGCCTTATAATTGCGTTTATGCCCCTCTAGCAACGCCCGGCTGTTCTCGAGTTTTGCCGTGCAGCGTTGCCTTGAGACGCCGCGCGCGCGCGAAAAAAAGAGATAAAAAAAGGAGAGTGTAGGCAAGGTAAAAAGGGGAAAAAAGTGCACGGCAGAGATCCAGCAGCTGGTGGTCGTGTTGCATCTGCGCCACCGCTGATCGTTTCGAATGTCCGAGACGAAGAGCGAAGGAGAGAGGCTGGACGCTGGCAACCCGCGCGCGCGCGCGCCCCGTAGCAGCTCACTCTTTTACGATAGGGACGCAAGGCGAGAAGAAGAGGAGAGGCTCATGGTTACGAGGAGGAAAAAAAGCACGACCGTAATTAGGGGCTTGCTTTTATTTTATTTTATTTTATTTTATTTTTTTTTTTCAAGCGAGACAAAACACCGCGCTTGCCCAATACTGCTCGAGCTTATTTTTCACAACGCTCCGCGCTCAAATTCACAAATTATCTGCAAAATTAAAAGAAATTGACGACTCGTCAATGTTTTTATGTACCTGAATTACTACTAATATTAAGTTAACGCACAAGATTTCACGATTTTTATAGAACAACGGTGTTAAATAAATTTTTTTTTAATGCGTTTTTTTCCAGAATACTTTTCTGTTTTGCAAATTAGAACGGGAATATGGAAGCAGGCTGGTTTTTTAAATCTTTGGAATTTAGCTAACAAGAGTAAAGAAAATTGAAAAGGAGATAAAAAGCCAAGTTGAAAAAAAAAATAAAAAAGGAAGAAGGAAGCAGCGTTCAATTATACGGGACTTGGTCTTGGTTGCGTACGAGGGGAAGCAATGCAGACGCGTTGGAGAGGCGCACATCCTCGGCATTATACGAAGTGTCAAAAGTCCGCGTGCGAGCGCGCACAGCGAAGGAGAGTCGAGGATATCCTCGAGAGCAGCACGTTCAGACCGAGAGAGTTAGAGAGAAAGCGCATGTGCTGGTTGAAGAGGGGAAGGAAGTGCGCGCAAGAAGACGAACAAGACGAACGACGAAGGAGGAGCGTACAGGAGAAGAAGACTGCACCATCGCTCTGCCATCGCACGACTGTTAACTCGCACGCGAGCCACACGGTTGACCTTCATGGGCATTATTCGTAATTGTTCCTCGCGCGCAAGGGCAACAAGATACTAGGCTCTGTTAAGCCCTTGCGCGGAAAAGTCACGAGCGAATATTATGAATACCAAATGCATTTCCAAGCGCGCTCACACGTACAAACGCACGCTCGCTCTATTAGCATTGAATTTACTCGCAAACACGCGTTCACTTACGGGAACCGCTTCGATCGACAAACCTTTCAAATACTATATGGCACTGAGGCTACCTCCCACGGGGAGTACAGAAAGCCATCCCTTATTTATTACAGTCCTTTCGGCAAAATTGTTTATACATCTAGATACT
>NW_026707099.1:0-59414 GCF_024137745.1 Phymastichus coffea | reverse complement strand
AAAATAAGTTATGTCAACTTGCATTGGTGCGATTTCCGAACCCTGTTGCAAGATAGCTCCCACAGTGAACCACACGGCATTGTTGAATGTAAATTGGTTCTGCAGTTCGTTAGGTTCTTCAATGCAGGGATAAGGATTTGTCCATTCGGCTGGGCAAAGACGGCCAAGGGCGAAAAATAAGATCGACATCACAATGGTGCTCAATGCTATACACAGCCAAACTTGATAGTGGAAAGGCGCGAGAAAGGAAAATAGAGTGACTACTTTCTGAGGTTTCTTCACTAACAGGCTTATGCCCAAATTCATGAAGGGCGTTGAAAACTGCACGCACTTCGCTCGGTTTTCCGTCATCGTCAAATCCGATATTGCCATATCAACTTCCTATTTGTGAAAACCAGCAAGTAAAGTAAATATGTAGTATGTTTTCTTTCCACATAGGCCCATCATTTTCACATCGTCCGATTGATTACGAAGATACTTGTTAACTTGTTAACCCTTGCGTGCTTTCAAATCGTACTAGAAATAGTTGCTTTAATTGTAAATACAAAATAATTTGCAAAGAACGTTAAAACAGTGGAAAAGGTTGAAGGAACATTCTTGAAATATAAATGTTAAAAATGTTAATTATGTTCGTTAAACAACGTTGATTTTTGATAAATCATTCGAACAATCTGACATCCAACGTGAATGAAAAAAATAGACATGGGATTCAACTTATCGATACAGGGAAAATGGTTTGTTTTCAAATCAAACAAATCCAATGGACTCTCGCTCGGCATTTATTTATAAAAAATGTATGAAAAACGAGAGCCCAAAAGCTACTTGGGAATTTAAAAGATGCTTGAAATTGCTCACTCCATTAAAAACTCTTCCCGTTACGCCGTCGCAACTAATGCAGCTTGTGTAATTGCTGAGCTTTTCCCATTTGCAATTGCCATTATTCGTATTCGAATGCATGATCAACGTGTAATCGAAGTCCAATGCCTTGGACAATTCTTTTATTATATCAACAACCAATCCTTCGTAACGCTCGTTCCCTGCCATGCTCCTCGAATGTTTCACTACCATCGCGTAAGGTGGATTCTAATTTAAAGCGCATGAGCTAGAGTGAAATTTATTTTATGATTGCATATTTATCGTATAAAATTTGTTTACATTCGTAATGAGGACTTTGTAGTGAGGCTTTTCGCGCGACTCTTTGTGTCTGAAATCGACGAAATAATTTTCAAAATTCCATTCGCAATGTTTCTTGAGACCCGTCTCGTGGAGAGTCATCAAATCGAGTTTGAAACGTCGTCGAGCACCATCGCCGTCTATCGCTATTGGGCCCGTCAGACCCATAATTTCCGTCTAAAGTGAAATTTATCATTCGTCAAATCCTCCATGTAAACTTGATTCTATTTTGCTTTCAATGTTCACAGTAAACAATTTTACTTGAATCGAGTAATAGAAGTTAGTTTTAAAATATTGCCATAATAAAGCGCTTATCATTCATCCGTATTCGTACTTGAAAATTTGTGACTTGAATAGATAAACAAATTGCTTATGAGAAATAAGCAGCTACATCGAGTCAATAAATTGAATGATTTAGAATCTTACTCAAAATAAATAAGAGTAGACTCAATCGCATAATATAATCCAAGAAAACTAACAAGTAAATCAATAAAAATAAAAGTAAATGTTTTACTGTGCAACAATGATAAATAATTTTTATGCTTTTTATGGTTTTTACTTTTAATGCTTTTTATGATGGAAAAAATTTTTAATTGAAAAGAAAGCAATTTGAATGACTTTCCATTAACTTATGTGTTTTATTTACTCAATTTTAAATTAAAGCTTTAATAATTGTTTTTTTTTTCAATTAAAAATAATTGTTTATTTGAAAATCCACTTACATATAACAAGTAATTTCTCAAACTGAGACCTTCCTTCCAGGGATAGAATTCTTTATCGAAATCCTTGGAAAATGTAGCACTGAATAACTGTCCATTCTTATAACTAAGATCTTTGTAAGCATGTGCAAACATCATCACCGCGTCGAATATTAAGGCATCATCGAGTCGAAACTGTTCAACAGACTCGATCTTAAATACATCCAAATAATCGTTCAGGAAATCGCGGACAAATGGATTGGTGAAATCTATTAGTTGGAAACCTTTTATGTTAACGCCAGAATACTGGTACTGGCGCCAGTCGATCGCGTGCAGATCCTGACAAGAGAAAGAGAGAGAGAGAGAGAGAGGCAAAGCAATAAACAAAGCAACGAAAATTAAAAAAGAGGATCACATGATAATCGGGAGCTGATTTCGCTTGAGTTACTTACCAGTGTTGTGATGACATATCTGTAATCGCCTGTCATCATGCCAACTTCTTGTAGTTGCGTCAGCACGTTGTCCAAAATATCAAATCCGCAGTCGATGAGAAAGCTTTTGTGCTGCAAGCTCTTGGCTTTCAATAACGGCTCGCTGTGCCATATGAAACTTTGGTTACGTACGCATCGCAATGTGCACGATGTACTAACTGGATCGAAACGACTACCTGTAATTTGATCCATGACCAGCCAACTTGATTCCGTAAACGCTGTGCGTGTACCGATACATCGCCAGTATATTGCGAAGAGCTATGAAGTTATTTGTGTCTTCGTACAGTATTGAGAAAGTCTGCCATCCCATTTTCTTTATCAAATCCAGAAACACCTGTCGTGCATATGCGAAAGAGATATCAAGAGGCGCAGGTCGACAGGGCATTGCACGATATCGAGTTGTCAAAAAAGTCAAAAGCACAAAAGCGATTTTTTTTTTGCTTTGTCATTGTGATAGTCAGTAGCGTGATTGAGTTGTGCTTTACACATGTGTCGTTATTAATTAGGTATCGCGACATGCCGGGAGTAGATTGAAAACGTGGACGCACGTTGTTGACAGTTTCGGTGTCCGGATAAAGATTGATGGTCTGAGAGGCGCTGTGCTCCCGCTCGTTTTCGCGTCTGATGACGATCTGGGGTAGATTGTAGAGCTCGCAAAGACCTTGCACGTAGAGCGACGATATGGACTCGTGAGGCCCGATCACGAAAGACAAACCCTTCTCGTTCTTTATGATCGAAGTATCGTCCTTGTGATCCATCCCTGCTAGCTTTGCAACTGCGAGTGGATAATATTTTGATTTATTGCTCATTGTTAGTATGTAATGAATTCATATGACCTTAAAAATTCAACGATATTTCCGAAAATGAACGAGTAATGTCGTAAGTTGAGTCAGGCAAAAATCGAAAGTGCAATTATGAAGTATCAATGCCAACGAACAATTTTGTCGAATGACGGGTATTTCATTGTCGTCCTGCGCAGTCATCGTAGAGAATTCAACTTGGTGAAAGAGACGCTTGTTGATATTCGAGTCGGTAGGACAAATTTTCTCGCAGATCTTGTGGTCGTACGTGCACTTGTTAACCGTATGAACAGCCAGTGAAAATGCTTGTCGCGTCGATTCGCTCTCGTCGAGAAATGCCCCTGGGTCGGTTAAAACGCTGAATGAACTTTGATTTACAGTGGCTACGAGAGACATTCGGACATTACCTATCACAGGCTTTGGCAACAACTCTTGTACGTCGTGACTTTCCTCCAGGCATTCCGAGTGTAAGACTAAGACAACTACTAGGTAAAGGCTTATCATTGTACCTCCATTCCACAACTGTGAATACTGTAAATTGTAAATTGCAGTTAATTCTCTTATAGTGCACCATTTTTTTATATTTCAAATATCAATTCTAATGAAAGAAAAAAAAAAAAGAAAAAGAAAAAATTAAAGAACTGCGAGGATTGTTGCCTTTATTTGTCACCGACAAAATATTATTGTTTTGCCACAACGTTCATGAACAACATTCTCCGACAATTGCTATAATGTTAAATGATTATTGTTCGCTGTTACCGCATATCATCGAGTGAAAACGCATGACGTTTGGTCGCGAGCGCCGACAGCGAAACGCCGACTGACGAGTAAAACTTTAAACCGAAAGCTATTTTATTTTTAGATTATAAATGCCAATGGCTCATCTTTCAGTGAAAGAGTCGCGCGCATACGTGTTTTGCAGTAGTTCGTCCGAATTTTTCCATCGCGAAAAATCGCAACGAATGCGTTACGAACTTGCGCAAGCACTTCAGCAGCAAAGTATTTACTTCCGACAACTTGGCGAGGATATTGCTTATGCGCTGTCGGCTATAGGTCTGTTTATTTATTTTGAGATTGATAACAGCGCGGCAGCAGTAGTCAGTGAAACGCGAAGTGACGCGAGTGCACACTGCACGGGGAAAAAGATGAGCGTGATCCGAACTTGCCTGATTCCTGTAAACGCCAAGCCGTTCCGCGATCGAATGCCAAACGATTCAAGGATAACAATATACTCGCGTGGTGGGAGGATTCAACGATTAGCGTGAGCCATCGTTTGATGAACTCTCACGAGACAACTGGAATGGCAAAAGCACACAGCACTGAAAAGATTTTTTTCTCTTGATGTATATATACGAGTATTTTCTTCTCCGTCGTCGTCGTCGCGTCTTTTCCAAGCTTGAACGACGATGCTTGCGACACTCTCGACAAGCTTTTTCTGGTACGAAAGAGGGGAATATTGAGGGGATTGACCTGTTTGTGTAATAGCTTTTGGGACAAAAATTTGAAATTCATCTTTTACAAAATTTTTACAATCTACGAAATCGAAATAAAGAGTAATCCGTACAATTATTTTGAAGTCACGCTTTTTGATATAACTTTCGTAGATCCTAGAAGCAGTTATATAGCATTGTTTATCAGAAGAAAATTACGAAATATATAATCTTCCGTTGTCGTCTTTTTCTCGTGTGGAAGGTGGTTACTCGTGTTATTACCAATAAAAAATCCGCGAATAAAATATACCACCGATAAGACATAATGCATACATAATATTTTTGTTAAGAAAATTTTTCATGTAAATGTGATATTATTTTGAAATGTTTTTATTCTTTTTGTTTTGTACACGATCAATGGTATAATATGCCTTATATGATAGGAGATACAAAACCTTGAGAAAAAAAAGATTTATCAGAAATGCTAATGTAATCGTAATGTATCTATAAAAGGAAATTTTACACGTACTTGATGTTTTGACTATTATCAATTTGTGGTAAATTTCAGTAGAAGAACAATTCGAGCTATGCTCGGTTTTTCGAACGTACATTGCATTTGTCGTCGTTAAGTACGAGCATCTGACTAAAGTATACACGAACCGTTCTCACTTGATATGTACGCAGTGACACGTTTCAGAAATATTTATTGTTATTCCTTATACAAGCAGTTCTGTTAATTCGCAAAACCCACGAGTAAAAGCGAAAACCGCGGAAAATAATGACAATGGAAACTGCGTTGAAGAGACTCCTAGGCACGCGTCGTGACTGCCAAGTTATTCAAGGTGCCGTCGATAGAGCTGGTCTTCAAAGAGATCTGCTTACTTAACTCTGGTTTCAATGGGGTCGTTATTCTCAATTCCATTCGAGCGATTGTCCAAAAGCCAAGCTGCAAAATGTGAAGCGAGCGTTCGCTAGGCAGTGTCCGGAAATCGCCGTGAGTCACGGCAAAAATTTCAAATTTCACGTACCTCGGACGTCTTGGAAATGGAGCGAATACTGTGCGCGAACTCGTAGATCGTGTATACGAATGACAACGCGAGGCCCACTCCCAACACATAAAAAATACCTTTCATCTGCTCGAGCGTGAGGCGTGTGTACTCGATGGTCTCCGTTTTTTTGCTCTGAAACAGTCATACATCGCGTAAATCGATTTACGATGCTCGCGAGCATTGCTTCGGCGATAAACAAACACAAACTTCGCCGCAAACTGCGCCCTTCATGTTCCACCACTTGTCTTTCAGGTCTTTGATTTCCAGCGACTCCTGAAGTAGGGACATCACGTAATTCAACTCCTTGTGCTTCGTGAAATCTATAAAAATGACAAACTTTTTCATAAGCAATTTGGATGTGTTCCTGTCCAAGGCAAAAATACACTTTCGAAAATAGAGACGGTGTTTGTCGCTGTTTAAGCATTGAAAAATAAAATAGTCGAGAGAGGGTATCGTAATCTATTTTTTTTTTTTTTGATGTAATTTTAACGTACTTTGGGCATAAGTAATAGCATATGCCTTCTGATCGAGGAGTTTGCCTGTTTGTTGAAGTTCGCAGTTACGTTTTATTTCATATTCTATAGATGCAGATTCCATGAAATAAGCATAATTTATGTCTTTTCTTTTGGCGAACTCAACGCCCTGATTATTATCTTTGACTACGTACTCGTTCCAATCAGGATCCATCATTTGATCATAGAGTTGTCGATACTTTTTTGAGCTCTTCGTGTATCCGATGGAAAGAATACAATTTTTTGATACATTATTAAGAAATGAGTGGCGCTTTCGTAAAAAGGCATAAGTCGCTTATTATCTTTTATCCAGTTCAAAGAATTACTGTTGAAAGTTAAGTTTATAACGATAAAATATTTTATTACGAAAACTAAATCCGACGGATATTTGAATGCAAAATTATGATCGTTCGAAAAATGTAGAAGTAAAGGTATCTCTTTATTTTCGAAAATGGGACTTATACCATTTTGATTGAGCGCAAGGAAATACGAGTAGATAAAAAATTACTTTGAAATATTGCAATGTAGATCCACCCTCCTTAGCCCCGTATTTTATTTCCGTTTGTCCTATCAAATCATCAACGCTTTTCACAAGTACGACGGGTTTTTCTACTGTGAGAAAAGCAACCAAGTTGGCAATGCACGTATTAACGATGATCAAGCAAAAGAACCACCTGCAAGAATTCCAGCAACAAGTCGGCAGAAAGTTTTACCAGAGAGAAGAAAGATCAACTAACCACCAGCCAGCTAAAATCCTGGGAGCGAGACCTCTAAAGACGAAAAGAAAGAAAAAAAAAACAATAATAAATAAGTCGAGGTTTGAGTGTGAAAACGCAAACGCACATGGGCATGATTTCAGAGCCTTGCTGCATTTTGGAACCCATGACGAACCACAAAGCATTGCCAATAGTAAACTGATTGTGAAGCTCGGCAGGCTCGTCGATACAGGGAAACGGATTTATCCATTCGCCTGGGCAGAGACGGCCTAAGATGTAAAAGAACGCGCCCATGACGTAGAAGGTCAAGGCGATGCACAGCCAGACCAGGTGGTGGAAAGGCGCGAAAAACGAGTACCAAGTGGCCTCGGCCTTCTGCGGCTTCTTGAACAGTATGCTGATGCCCAGGCTCATGAAGGCTGTGGAAAATTGCACGCACTTCTGGCGATCCTCCGTGATTGTCAGGTCCGTGATCGCCAAGTCCACTTCCTGCGCAAATGTAATATAACGCGCGTAAAAGACAAAGTCTGGGAAGAGGATGTCTCACGTTTTTCAAAATGTTGTTCATGATGCCGGTGCACTGGCACACGCCAGTCTTGTCCTCTCTCTTGCAATTGCCATTGTTCCTATCCTTCTGCACGTAGAACGTATAGTCGAAGCTCATCCGTCCGCTCAGTTTCTTGATCAGGTCAATGACGAAGCCCTCGTAGCGATCGTTGCCCTCCAGTGTATTCGTGTGATTCTTTTCGAAGGCGTAAGGAGGCGTCTGCAACGTTGACAATTCGCGCGGTCATTCGCGTCGCGACGATAGCGGCGGCGCAGATCGCACGCGTACCAGCGTGATCAGAACTCTGTAATGCTCTCTGGTCCGAGTCTTTACAAGGTAGAGCTCGCTGAAGCCATCCTCGGAGTTCCATTCGCCGACTCTCGCGAGGCCCGACTGATGGAGATTGATCACGCTCAACTTGAAGCGACGTCGCACCCCGTCACCGTCTATCATCACTGGCCCCGTCAGTCCCATTACTTCGGTCTGCAACAGTTTCGCAACGTTACTGACCGATGCGGCGATGCGCCCTCAACGCTCGGCGATCTTTACTGACTGCCAGCATGTAATTTCTCAGACTGACGCCGTCCTTCCACGGCGTCTCTTGGTCGTAAGCGCGGGGCAGCAGAGCGCCGCGCTGCGCGTGCTCGTACTGGTAACTGAAGTCCTTGTAAGCCTGGGCGAACAGAGCGACCGCGTCGAACATCACAGCGTCCTGGACGCGCAGCTTGTTCACGTGGTCGATGCCCAGCTCGTCCAGGTGCTTGCTCACGAAATCGCTCACGAACGGATTGTCCACGTCGACTAGTTGCAGCCCAGTTATGTTGACGCCGGAGTAGCGGTACGGATGGAGATTTAACGCGTGCAGATCCTGAAAGAGCCGGCCAACAACGCGGATTTCCATGCTGCTCGACGCTCCCTTCGACGGCTGCCACGCGCTTACCAGGGTTGTCACAACGTATCTGAAGGATTCCGTCATCAGTCCTACTTGCTGCGCCTGCTTCAGTACGTCACCTAGTATGCGGAAGCCGCAGTCAATGAGGAAGGATTTCTGCTTCGTAGCCTTGACTTTCAGGAGTGTTTCGCTGAAATACGCGTGCCAACTTTCAGCCAACGTACGAAAGCCAACGGACAAAGTGGCGACGGCGCGCGTACCTGAAAGTCGTCCGGTCGGAGCCTAACTTGTAGGCGTAAATCTTGTGGCTTTTTATCGGGTACATTTTCAGCAGGTTGTCCAGTGCCAGCAGGTTTTCAGTTCTCTCGTACAGTATGGAAAAATCCGTCCAGTTCAACTTTCTAATCATTTCGACGTACACCTTTCAAAAGTACGAAGCGAACGCGAAAAAAGGCTGTCGAATAGCTTGTAAGAAGCGCGACAATCTACCTTTGCAAGGGTCTCGGTGTCCGGGTAAAAATTCAACGACCGATGGAAATCGTGTTCGAAATCCAATTCTCGCCTGATGATCGCGTGAGGAATGTCGTGGATCTCGCAAACTCCTTGGACGTAGAGCGAGGGAATGCGAGCGTGCGGCCCCACCACGACTGCCAGACCGTCGCACTCACCTCCGCTGAAATCGCCTTCGTTACTGACACACGCTAGCTCTCCAACTGTCAGATCAATCGGTAAACTATCAATCGGCGAGTGCTTGCGACGAAGGGACCAACTGCTAAACGCTAACGTTCCAAGGCTTTCTTCGTTGCAGTTATTCCAATGCTTTTATGCGCTCACGGAGCCCCGTAATACCTTCTTTTTGCGCTCGCCCAAACCTTCAGAATTAAATTCAAAGTGCACGAGACGAAAATTCAATAGATAAGATGCTTTTGCGCGCATCCGAATACCGAGTACCGCAAGGTGCAACATCTTAACTTCACCGCGATCTCTCGATTAGAGCAATGTTGAAGAAAAGTTATATAAGGTGTGGATATGCCTCAACGAACATTGTTTGTAAAGATCAATCAAGTCGTCGGCAGCTTCAACGGCAATCGCACTAAACTCGACTTGGTGGAAGAGGAGCTGGTTGATGCCGACCGGTGTCGGGTGCATTGTCTCGCAAATTTCTCGATCGTACATGCACCTGTTCACCGTGTGCACTGCCAGAGAAAATGCTCGCCTCAGCGATGAATTACTGCCGAAGTACGCGCCTGCAATCATCAAATGACCGTTAGGTTGTCGTTTCTAATCGACTCGACTAGACTGTGATTACCTATCACGGGCTTCGGAACAAACTGCCTGTAATTGTTGCTTTCCTCCAGACATTTCACGTGCAAAACGAAGGCCAGCACCAGACACGGGACGATCATTCCGATCCCATAGTATACCGGATGCGAGTAGTGCCAATGTACATCTGCAATCTGAAATAAGTCGCACATTGCTGAGACTAATTCCCGAAGAATATATGTTAGCATTTGCTTCGTCAATTTTATTAAAGGGCGCCTGGCAAGATACTCCGACTATTTGGCACTGGAAATTTGTCGCGATCGATCGAAGCGAGAGCGCCGCACGTTACATCCGGTAACGCGGGCTGCCTTTACGACTCGCGCGGAGTAAATGCCGACCCGAAGACCAAACGCCAAAACGAAAACTATTTTATTTTTAGATCATGTGAAAGCCTATCGTTGCTGCTCTTGTTGACGGAGTTACGAGTCGAGCCTTGCCACGGGGGGCACGGCAAGTCTGGATTTGCACGAGCGACGTAGCAATAACGATGCGCGTTGTCGTTCCAATCACGCTCATCTCTTTACGAGCTTGCGAATCTCGAAAAGTTTGGCAAACGAGGGAAGGGGAGACGCAAGGTTTATTTGGCTTGATGACTTTATGAGCTTGGATTGCGCGCGCGTACACGTGCAATGTTTTGTTAGATAAACACGGGAATGGCTCTTGATCTATTTTCTTATTGATTATTTATGCGAGAATTTTGTGAGCTTTCGTTGGAACTTCGCGAAACTTCGACGTGTTAAAGCGTAGATTATCTATGCAGTTAAGGGAATAACTTCTGTCGAACGAATCTTGTGTCGGAAATGAAAAGGCGGTCGCCTCTGTTGTAATGTAATTCATTAGCAATAAGAACACTAAATGAACACTGAAGCATTTATTCGACTGCCGAAAACGTAATCAATACAAACATTGCGCACTCACCAGAACAACAAATTATCTTTGCGAACTTGTAGCTAGGTTGACTCAGGCACTCAGCTCGACTGTATTTCGACGCGAGCTTTGACGAGAAGAATTTTTTTTAAGCGCAAGCTGCGTGTATTTTTTCCTCCGCTCGCGCGTCCCTCCTTTCGACCTCGCCGTAGAGCTTTTATTCTTTCTTTTGCAATACGAACTGTTACGAACTGAGTTGCCGGTACAAGTTCGGGCGTCGCAAATACAATTAAAACCATTTTTTTGTTTTCTTTTTGTTAAGCATTTTTTTCATGCACATTATCACGCTAACTTTCAAAGATATTTGCGAATGCATACGCACTGGAAATAAGAAAAATAATTAATTTCAACTGAAGAATCACATTATTATCACAACTATATAGTGCTTTATTATACGAAAGCTCAAAAGTTTTACGATATTACTTTATTGACAATCAATGAATATTCTCTACAACTTTATAAAGCTTAAGCATTTATCTACAGGATTATACATCAATTTCTTTCAATAGCTAAATAATACAATACTGCAATCCGTTACATTTTCAGAAAGACAATCATTAAAGTCAAATTCTCAATATAGATATTACATAACTTATAACTATGAATGTAACGACAGCTATATTATAATATATAATGAATAGAATGTACATTATCAAAATTCTATTTTGTTTATATCAATGTGATTTATGTGAATTTTAAATCTTCAATAAAAATAAATAATTCTATCTTACAAAATGACAATCATGCATCTAATGATCGCTGTGTCTTATTTATACTTCTATTCTTGTCAATCTCGTATTTTGAAGCTAAGAATATTAAAATTTTTAATAGTGCATATATTTGTTCAAATTTATAACTTTTCCATTATTCAATCACGTACATTATAGCATAAATTAATTTGTACAAATTTATGGTTTGTTTTCTCTTTTTACTATTGCTAACGTTGTTTAGCTCGCTTTCTGTTGCATGTTTGTATGTTATTTAATACACTGATAGAACCTTTTACATGCTAACTTTGAGATTCTAGTAGTATATGCAATTTGAAATATACTAAAACTATCAATATTCATCTACGAGTAAAAATTGAATTTGCACTTGTTATTTCACAAAAAATCGATTAAAGCTTACTCGAAATTGGTGGCTTTGTGATTGCCTCGTGCAAAACGCCCGCTAACATGTTTCAAATGTGACGGGCTTAAAGCACCTCACAAATAACAATATTTGTGAGGTGCTTTCTCTTGCAACCGAATTTTAAGACGGCGATATTAATTTCAATATCGCAGATAGGAATCGATTTGTACCGATAATTCCAGCATAATTGATGAAACATGGCCTCTTATTTTCTTAAAATGATTTATTAACTGTATAGTTCCATGCTTACAGATTATCATCCATACGTTATTCATAAATTGAATGTACTAGTGAATATAAATCTCCTATTCATAAATGTATAATACAAATGTTTCAAATAATAATAAAATTCAAAATGTCGTGCGTTTTTTAGGCAATAATGATAATTATAATGCTGCATGTCATCGGCGAATCAACATTTTTTTAAATATAGGATTCAAATAATTAAATACGTATCAGATTTTGAAAAATTACTCATGTAATGATTATTACGATTGAAGGCATGGTTAATCTTTTTGCAAACTTTATTTTAAACATCTAGCCGGATACGAAACGTCTTTTCGGTTATTTATAATATTAACTCAAGTTTAAATTTTTCACAAGTATATAATGATAGTTGAATAAAAAAATTAAGCACAATTCTAGTAAGAAAAATATCTATTTACGTTGGTGCGTTTTCATTCAATTCTGAGTAGTTTTCAGAAATAAATTGACTATAACTACAAATCCTTTTGAGTAATATAACTTTATTCAGAAATGTGACGTTTCGGAATTTCATTACATTTGTGAAAAGACTATCATTTGTTGTCAAACTATGTAAAATTTAAATTGTAATGTTTAACATACTTTTTTGCATACTTAATAAGTGAAAATTAATTACATTTGCGAAACATTGCATTTTTGAATAAGTTATTATTGGTTAAAAAGATCTGGAATAGTAGGAAACTTTTTTCTAGAGAACTTTTATCTTTTAATAAAACAATAGTACATTAGCTAACTAATGCGGGAAAGTAGACTGTTGTCTCGTGTGACGTTTACGCTCGAGTTAAGTGATGCTGGAAAGGCAGATGAGATAAGAATCTCTTTCTCGAACATGTTAGGTGTAGTTATTTTTTCAAAACAACGCGTGGAAAGCACGAATTTAAATCCAGATTTTTCGCCGAGTCTCCGACAAAATCGTACTTTCTGCAAGTGCGTATTAAAAAACTATGTTCCTCAAAAGTCGAACGAAATATCTCTTTAAGAACTAAACTGCAGTAAGGCATTTTTTTTTCGAATAATGACGAAAATAACTTTCAAGCATATGAACTTTCTTGATTGTGCACGTGAAACTTGTTATGATCGTTATTTAAAGATTCTGCAGCAGACGAATTGGTGTTAACACGATGCCCAGTAGAACGAGACTGAAGGCGAGTACAGCTCCTGGATGTGACCTTTTGGTTGTGTTCAAAATGGAATTCTGCAAAGATCGTGAACAAAAAATCAAATCTAATGTTTCTCGATCTGAAAATTAAACTTGCACTTACAAAACAAGAAGCAGCGGGGTCGTACCACCATTTAGTATACAGATCCGTAATAATGAGTTTGTCCAGTTCGTCGCACACTTCCTTGTTGGCCATTTTTCTCTCTGGGGCATCTACATTAAATACCTTTTTTTGCTATGTGTCAGGTCATAATAATAATTGGTGCGTTTTTCTTTTTTCATTGACTCACTGTTCCCGCAAGCGATAACGTAGGCTTTCGGATCGATGAGGTAAATTTTAGGATCAGACTGCTCAGTGATTTGATCCTTCTTTGATTTGTGAATCCCTGGCAATTGAAGTTTCTGAAAATAAAATTGAAACTGCGGATGATCCAGGCCCTGTTTGAACACAAAATGTTTCAAATAATTTTTAGATTTAATGCCCATTTGCAATTGAGCGGTAATAATATGTTTATAGATGGTAATTGCAAATATCAATACATCTTCACCTCCAGATAGTTAAAGACACATTCGCATTTTTCATCATTAAAATTATCGCCATCGCCGTTGCATATATCTTCCATATTTTTCACGTCTTCGAAAAAATTATTCAGCGTCTGAAATATAATCGCCTGAGAAAGGTAGGTTGTCGCCATAAATAGGAAAAACAGCCATCTAAATTATTGGAAAAAGTACATTTCCGTTCGAATGAGTTCAAAACTGAATACAGAAAGCAAAAAATCTTTTTATTACAAAATGAACTCACAAAAATCCTGTTATTAATGTTGACGATGAGTTGCTGCAATAAAGGTACATTCTTATCAGTCACATGGCACAGAATAAAATTATTCGGTTTAAATGTTTAGCGATTATATTTTATTTAATTTAAGATATTCGCATTTACCTGTCCGATGTTAATTCTGATGTATTGGAGTCTATATATTCCGTAGATTTTTCATCTAATAAGTCTGTAGAATCCATGATTTTTATATAATTAATGTTTACTAAAAATCTATAATAATTGATAAACTTTAATAATGGCCAAATTGTAAGTATTCATTGCAAAAGAATGATGATAATGCATCTAGTCTGAAATTCACGCGACGCGGTCTGTAGTGACGGACGAATGCGACTGCAGCATAACCAACGATGGTCTCGGAATAGAAATCTCTTATTTTTCATCTTTAGATACAAGCAGATACTGCTGCTGTGGCGCTTATTTTGGAGTCAATGGGCACAAGTTATGGGATTTTAAAACGCGTTATCCTACATTCAAATGTAATTCCTGAATAGACGAAGTAATTCATTTTTCTTCCTAATTTCCTAATTTTTGAATGTAACGTATGATTATTTGTTATTTGTACGCGTGAAAAAAAATATTCACTTCGATAGCAACGATTTCATAAAAAAAAATTACCTACAACAATCTTTAATTTGACGCTCACGTCAATATATATTACAATCTTTACCAACTGATACATTTTCAATTTAAAATTATAGTAGGAGTTAGTTACATTTTAGCTGAAGCATTAGTACAAACAAAACTTATTCCATGGTAAAATTTCATTCAAATTTATTCAAGTAGAATAGCTTGTAGCTATCGAGATAATATTTAGATATTTCAATTTAGCGACAATCTTATCAGCGAACATTTAAAATTATACTTGACTTTACTTTACATGGGTATTATAGGTATCTGTCTGAGACGCCGATAAACCAATAAGCAGGCGTGAATATTTGAAATTATATTAATAATGCATATGAAAAAGCTTAGACTATTCAAACATCGCAATGTTTGCGTACTTGTTTGCGCAAATATCTAACTGTATCTTTATATATAGATAAAAATTACATTGAACGTTGCAGAAAATCTAGTAAACGTCCACCTGAGTGTTTTATAATATTGAACGACCAGTGTCACATTGAAAATGATAATAATTTACCCTCGATATCAATATCAATTGGCCGGCCACAAAAACCGGAAAACCATTCCATTGTTACTCGATCTAATTCCATCTTTAAAATATTCAAGAGCAATTCCAACTTGCTACATTAATGATACTAGCCGTTTAGATTTTAAGATATAGCAATGAGTGTTTAATAATAGTAAAATTGCTGAAATACGTGCTTGTACTAAAAGAATAACATTAAAACAACTCGTCCGTACTGATATCTGGGTATAATAGCGAAAATTATGCTTGCGATCGGTATACCAGCTCTCAGTTAAGAGAGCTACTGCCATCTACTGAAACTAAACTAAATTAATCTGCAAAAATGGCGTCTTAGTCAGATGTGCAAGGCGGGAGGTCTTATCCGAATTACCCCAGGTACCCCCGCTCTTATTATTTACTACAGCTGATTGACTTTAATGCATCAGATCAAACTTTATAATAACATTAGTAACGAGTACCTATTATCTAAACAATGAGCAGATGGAATTTAAAAAAGTTACGTTTCGCGTATTAATTAATTTGGGAAGCATGCGCACTGCTTTGGCGTTTGGACGGGAGCCAGTAGTTATAGGTCGAGACAGTTTTTTATTTTTAGTTGCTTAAATAATCAAATTATTCATGATTTTATTATGGGTGCCGTTAGTTCGTCTTATGAACTAACGATTGGTTTACGTATAAATTTTTTTTAACAATTTTTTCTAGGTTTTACCGGAACTTTGGTTTGGGTGCTAAGATCAGCACCCAAGACTTATTTTATTAATTTCAAAGGAGTTCCAGTGGACGAACTAACAAACGGCAAGAGAAAAGTTGTTGCTATCTTGACGAAATATCTAACGGTATGATTAGTTCATCGATTATTTAAAAAAAATTGATTCTGGGTGCTAACTTTTAAGATCTGCGAAAATTGCGAGGTCTGAGGCCCTCGCCACATATGCGCATATGCGCGTGTTCGAGAGCGTACAAACGCGTACAAATCGCTAAAAATTTTGACAGTACCAACAACAGAAAGTTACTACTATTCCTCGAATGCCCCAAACGAACACACTTATTCCCAGAACAAACGTATCATAACCTTCAATAATATAGCGTTATGATACGTTTGTTCCGGGAGTAAGTGTGTTCGTTTGGGGCATGCAAGGAATAGAACTTTCTGTTGTTGGCACTATCAAAATTTTTAGCGATTTGTACGCGTTGTACGCCCTCGTACGCGCGCGTATGCGCATACATATGTGGCGAGGGCCTGAAAGCAACTGCAAGAGCAAGAAGATTTTTGAGGATCTCTTCCAGATTTTCCCGCCCAGCCCTACAGATGAGCAATAAAATTTCACTATTGCAGAATACCTTTCATTTTATTGTTTTCTGTATCGTTAATTGTTATCGATAAATATATAGACAGGTATAAGCATTTAGACGGTGGATCCGCGAATTAGTTCCATAACCAAGGCGCAGGTTTGATTTAATAAGTGAATGACGTTAACTTATTCTGTTCAAAATCTCAGTGATCATATAAAAAATGTTTAATACATTTTTCAGCTTATTCATTAAAAATCTCATATCATAACCCTAAATCGATTTTGTAGAAAATCACAAATTCATTTGATACCTCCTAATGGTTGAAATTTAGCTCGGTTGTGCGTGGATGTGCATCAACAGATTTAGAATATATCAAATCGATATTGAATATCGCAGTGATATTAAATAATATCGATCACGTTGGACTGCAAAATTGATATTGTTCAAAAGATAAACTTTGTACTATTAGTAGAAGAACAGAAGAGGTTAAGTTGCGAAAAATCAAATATCAAAAAGATTATTAAATTACTTCTTTTGCTTAACAAATTGCTAAAGCAAACAAAGATTGAAAGAAGAGTAAGGGAAGTATAGATATGAAGTATGAAAGAAGAATAAGAGAAGAACAATAATTAATACAAACAGTATTGTTGACTGATCCTCCAGATTATAGAAATATTTTAAGAATGTCGGCTGAACTTTTTAAACATTTATTACAATCAGTTGGCTCAGCACAAAAAGTAACATTATTGGATCCTTTATGCCAATTAAAACAAGATTAGAACTTATGTTAAGATATTAGACTAGTGGTAATAAACAAAAGTCATTGGAATTGAAGTCTAATACAATACCATGAACAGAGGCTGGACTCAGTCTAAAGAATTTTCCTGATGACTTTTGTTTATCATGATTAGCCAAATATCTTAATATGAGTTCTCATCTTGTTTTAGCTGTAACAGAATCCAATGGTGTTATTTTTTAAAATAGTCTGGCCAACTAATTGTAATAAATATTCAAAAAGTTGAATCGACATTCTTAAAAAATGTCTATAATCTTGAGCATCAGTCAAGAACACTGTTTGTATCAAAATATCACTTACTCCATAGGTAACTCTATTGGCTTCTGTTAACAGTTCCTTCATCCATATTTCTTTTACTCTTCTTTCATTCTTTGTTTTTGCAATTTAGTAAGCAAAAGATGCAATTTGATAATATTTTGAATATTTAATTTTTCCCAACCTTTTTTTCTCTTTTACGAATAGCACTCAGATTGTCTTTATAACACTATCAATTTTGAAATCTGATATGATTAATATTATTTAAGTATGTGACATTTGACATTGACTTGATATATTTTAAAAATTTTAATTTATATCCACACTTAAGCTAAATGTTGACCATTAGGAGGTATCAAATTAATTTGTGATTGTTTACAAAATTGTTTTAGGATTATGGCAGAGACATGCAAGCAATTTTAAATTAAACTGGAAAATACATAACATTTTTTATATAATTTTGAATGATTTGTATAAATTTTATATATATTTAAACAATATCATATGTTCAGAATTATCCAGATTTTAAACATAGTAACTTAACGTCATTTCCATATTGAATCGAACCTGCCACGTAGGCTGCGGAACGAACTTGCGGACCGACCACGTAAATGTACCCTTACTTTATTACATACGTTAAAAAGCGTACACTCAATCGTTCAAAAAAATGTTAAAAGTCCCCTATATCTTAAAAATTGCGATATGATTTGTATATGAATTAGAATCGAGATTCGAACTAATCAAATGCTATATCTAGTTTCACATCTGAATGAGACGTTGCATTATAATTTGTGCTTGCAAATTAAACGTTTCCGTTATATATGATCTACAGTTTAAATTTTATTTTTATCATTGATAATCATTTGTAAGCAGAATTATAAGATTGTAAGCATTTATATTTAAGACCGTTTAGCAAGCGAGCAATTCGCACGCGAAAACGGGCTCGCAAAAACTGCAACCTAGATCTTGCGCGCCTACCCCTTTTTCCTAGATTTTCCCACGCGAAATGCTAAAACAGTCTTTATATTTGATACACTGAAATGAAACAAAAAATCTTCTATGTCAATTCTAATTATTATTAGAAATTTCGAGTTTATAATTACATATTTATAAAATGTATTCAATTAAAAAAACCAGACTGATTTAATTATTAATATTAGCAGTGAATTTCGGATTTGACTCGACCATGACAAATTATAAAGGCCATTTTGATGAAAAAGCCCATCGATTTATCAAACATTCACGTAAAGGTGGAATACATCAAAATGTAAAGAAACAAAAAAAGCCCTGGACAAAAATAGGTGAATTTCAAGCAAAGAAAGCAAAGGAATCGACTAAAAAAGTCAGTGTACACCATAAAAAGCTTATAGATCTGTCGGATTTCCGACCCAAACGTATGCTTGATTTCAACATGAATAAGAAGGAAATAATTATGGAGGGCAAATTCGTGGGATATGAAGGTCCTGCTATTGTTATTTTCGAAAAAAAAATGTCCAAGCACTGGCCTTTGCTTGAAATGGAATTTTTTAACAAGAAAACTTTTACCAAGCAAGTTTCAATTAATGATGTGTATGGCGATTACATCTGCTTTCCCAGAGATGATATGAGTGGTAAATTATCTTGTTATTAGAAAATTAATTAATTACTTTTTTTTCTTTCGCTTATCTTATACTATTACCGATTGGCACCGTATATTATCAACAATTATAATTTCAATTACCTAAAGTTATACATATTTTGTTTTTTAATTTAAAACCTAAATACATACACAATTACGCAATTAATTATTCAGAATTTTCGTTATAATAATTTATCAAGTTATTGTTGAATAAGTCTTTTCTTTTCTTTTAACAAAAAAAAAATAATTAAAAGGATGGAAAATGAGAATCATACATCCAGCTTCTCAAAAGCATCTTGATAAATATACCAAAATCATGGAAAATGTCTACTTAGTCAATGAAACGTATGAGACCTACGAAAAAATTACTCGGCCGTATGTAGAATCAGAAGCTTTATCCGTTCAGGTATAGACGTAATAGTATTAATATTAAAATTCTATAAAACATTTTCTTAATTAATGACATTTTTTCCAGTGGATAAATGACATCTTGAATGATAAAGCCGAACGCGATCATATCATACACAACGATGACGACGAAGAAATAGGTTTCGTGATGTTGCCAGACTTGAAATGGAATGGCTCGCTAGAGAACCTGAATTTGATAATCATATCGAGAAAAAATATAACCTCACTTAGAGATTTGAACGAGACCCATTTACCATTATTGAAAAATATTAGAGATGTCGGTACGTCCATTATGAAAAATATATATGACTTAGTACCATCGCAATTTAAAATGACTGTACACTATCAACCAACTTATTATCACTTCCATGTACTTGTCTCGAAACTGATGTTTAAAAGTCAAGGTGAATACCATACGCTTGTTATTCTGTGAATGCATATATAAATCTGCAATCGCTATACTGTTTATAAGCTTTTCTGCGACTCAAAATTTTAGGTGAACATTTACTGTCGACGGTAATCAATAATATCGAAATGGTTCCGAATTATTACCAAAGAACTGAATTATCATTTTTCTTGAAGGAAAGCCATCTATTGTACAAGAAATATCAAGATAGTGGCATCATAATTTCTAATGAAGTGGAAGTGTCCGAAGATTAAACGCTATAAATTTATATAAAACTATATGCATGGAAACGTACTATAGATAAACTAGGGAAAAGAATTTTCAAAAAAGTTTCAAAAAAGGTTTGTAATACAACGAATTGTGATAATGTATAGAATAGTTGCGTTTTATAAATTTTATAAATTTTAAAAAGATATAATTTAAAATAAATCATTTTATATTTTGTTCGCAATGTGCAATGTTATTTTACAGAAACAAGCTTATTTTTCATGATAAGCTTATTTCAAAATGTTATACATACCAAATATAAAAAAATATAATTAAATTTTGAATACAAAATTATGTTTTCAATAAGGTATCTTAAGCACATTTTTGGTTGCTTCTTTAAAATATTTCAAGTTAATAGGATTTTTCCATAAAAGCTCAGATGACTTAAGTCAATAAATTAAAGGACAATTGTGTTATCGACTTTTTAATATTTTCCTTAGAAGAAAGTTTTTTCGAATTGCGTATTATGTATTGAATTGTTTCACACCTAAGATTAGTCGTGTTATACTTTTCGATAAATTGAAGAGTGTTGTAGAGATTGTCATAGGACAAGTGTTGTATACATTTTTTCTTGCAGAGACATTTTCGTGTTGTTAATTCGTATTTATCCGCTGCTATAAAAAGTTTGTTTAGATAATCCTCTGCGTCCTCTACGTCCCCTATGTAAATATAACGGATCAGCTGTCTCATGACTCTCTTCAATTGCTTCGATGACCACTTCGCTTTTATGTCGGCCTATGACGTCGGTCTGAAACATGATTGTGAAAATAGGACTGTGCGCGGCTAAAATGGACTTGTGTATTTGAGTGATGGTGTGACCAATTTTGAAATCACAGTTACTGAACTGCGGTTTGTCGTACATGTTTTCAAAGTTGTCCATCAACGCGTTGTGGTTCCTTGTAGTGATCCACGGCAGATCCAGATGCAACACTTGGTCAGTGCCATCATAAATCAAGATCCGACAGAACAATCTCAACTCCTTGTTCGGATGTATCCATCGAGCCCAACAAATTGCTTCTTTCCGCGAATCTCGGAAAGTAAACGTCCCTCCAGTTATGCCTCGTTATAGCTGTACTTTACTCAACCCATTTTTTGAATTCCCTGTCGATAGTGGACAATTTGCCCACAGCCTTTGAATACAAACTACTCCAGATTTCTTCGAGTGGTGGTAGCTTAGGGTAGATTTTCTAATTCCAAACGTACTGATATCCCAGGATCAGTCGCGAGCAGCAGTAGCAATATTTTTCTTCGGTGCAAACTTTATTGCTTGCCGTAATTGGAATGTTCGTAGAGCACGTTAGTCAATGGTTAATCAATCGAACGAATATCGGCGAACCCAACGATCTATTTTCCATTTGTAACTTACCTGTATTCACCTACTAGCTGAGCGTAATACTTGTATCCAAATAGTCTCCGTCAGTCTTACGACTTACGTGAAACGTATACTTACGTGAAAAACTAACGCGCAACAAGATTGCTGATGGGTTCGCGTCTAGAGGCATTTCAAATGGGAACACAGTCTGCATGAGTTGGCATCGGTTGACAGCCGATTGTATCATTTAAATATAGAGTCGCGGCAATTGTGAAATATGTACTATTGAAGCGCATTCTCATAATTATTATCTTATAAACAAAGGTCATAAAGAAGAAATGCACGGAAGAACAGTTTGTAATAGATTTGCAAAATATGGTTCGGTTATTTTACGTTTATTTTACCAATGCCACATTATAATTCTACATTTTCTCGAGAGTAAAGACATTGTTAGAGAGCTTATCTTTTTTGTCAGTATTTGTACTGCGAAATGTAAAAACGGCGTATGCAGGCATAGGTCGATAAAAAGGCAATGACTACCTTGAAAGGAAGCACGAAGTAAAAAAAATCACAGTGTTCGCATTAAAAAACGTGGTTCGTATAAATTGGCCGTGCGAATTGCAAAAGTAGAATCGTCAAAGGGTAATTCGGAAAAAGCGATATCGCGAAAGATGAGCTCTACAACTGATCGTACTCGTTGAGCAGCCTTTTGTTGTGAGGATCGAACGGACTCTTCAAATACATCTGAGCCGGATACATTTTGCCCATTATTTGCACTTGGTATTCGCCAGACTGCAGAAACTCATTGGTTAAAATTTGATCTTGCGGATGCTTGATGTACCTGTAATATCGCAAGTGGCGTTTAGAGAAGAGTACGTAGACGTATTTGGTCGAAGGAATAAATTGCGAAGTACTGACGAGTGTCCAATACTGTAACCGAAGGTGTGGGCGTATTCGGCTCTTGTCAGGTATCCAACGATCTCTCCATTTCTATAGACCGTTTCCAGGCCCCACATAGGCACTTGACTGGGTGAAAGAACGGAAAGGAGCAACGACTCGAATATCGAGGAAGAGGCGTGGAAGAGGCGTGGTAAAAGCGTAAACGAGCACTTACTGCTTGACGTGCAGAGAGACCAATTTCCTCTTGACGCCGTTTTTGCGCAAATTGTCGACGGCGTCGCTGCCCAAATACTTGCCGTCCTTCCTGCAGGTGAAGCCCAAATTGGCCTCGATCGGATTGTCGTCGGACCTCAGATCGGAGTTCCACAGGTGAAATCCTGGAAAGCGAAAGGCGAAACGCGCGAGAAGTTGTCGGCGCTGGCTCGCAGGAGAAGCGTCGTACCCTTCTCGCAGCTGAGGCTGTAGAGCGCGCGGTAGCCGGCCAGCTTGAGGCGCCACGGCTTGCCGAGCTCGACGATGCCCCGGAAGACCTTCTCGCAGTGGTGAATGGGGATGTGCAGCTCGTAGCCCAGCTCGCCGACGAAGCTGATTCTGAAAGCGCGCACGAGCTTGCCGTTGGCCCGCACGAGCTTGGAGCTGGAGAACGGGAAGTCGTCGCCGGCGAGGTCCGCGTCCACGAGGTTCTGCAGGATCTTGGCGCTGTTGGGGCCCTGCAGCGACAGGACGCCCATCTGGTCGGTGGCGTTGTGAAAGCTCACGTTGAAGCCCTTGTCCGCGACGATGCGGCGGATGTGCGCCCAGGCGTGGTAGGCCGACAGGCCGGCGGACACGACGTACAGGGCCTTGCCCTTGAAAATGGGATCGACGACGCCGCTGGAGCCGGGCAGGATCCAGGTGATGGTGCAGTCGGCCTCGGTGCCGCCGCGCTTGTTCAGCATGCAGGTGTAGACGGTGCGGTCGACCTCCGCGTCGGTGCAGCCGGTGAAGAGGAAGTCCGCGGCCTTCTGCGCGTCCGGGCCGCACAGGTAGAACTTGCCCAGGTACGAGGCGTCGAAGAGGGCCGCGTTGCCGCGGCAGGCCAGCGCCTCCTCGCGGATCTGCGGGCAGCGAGCGGCGCGCCGTCAGACCGGGCGTGCTCGCGCGCGGCTTCGCGTTCGACACTCACGTGGTCGAAGTGCGCGGGGAAGTCGAAGCTGGCCTCCTGGCGCAGCAGCTCGGTGTACCGGCACTCCCGGTTGCGGGCCGTGCCGTAGCTGCCGTAGTAGTCGTAGGCCGGCACCGGGGCCGTGCCCTGGCGCAGGAACCAGCCCGGCCGCTCCCAGCCCTGGCGCTCCTCCATCACGGCTCCGGCGCCCACCAGCAGCTGGACCGACCGACGGCACACGGTTGGTGAGAGTTACCACCACGCGGCCGCGCGTTACCTCGTGGAAGGGCCCGGTCCGGAAGTTCCTGCCCGCGAGCGGCTGGTCGTGCGGGAACACGATGGCGTAGCTCTTGACGTAGGCCTCGTGGCTGCGCTCGGTCGCCCAGACCACGTCGCGCGTCTGCTCGGGCGTGAACCTGCGCGCGCGCGAGAGAGAGAGAGAGAGAGGGTGGGACTGGCGTCCGAGAACCGGCGGCTTACCGGCGCACGTCGTGCGAGAACATGTGCCTGCCGGGCCGGCCGTGCACGATCCACTCGGCCACGCGCGCGCCGCAGCCGCCGGCGAGCATCACGCCGGCGCTGTTGTAGCCGCACGAGTAGAAGAAGCCGGCGCAGCGCGGGTCCTCGCCTGCAACGACACGCTCGATGGCGGGGCGGGGCGGCGCACGGGCTTACGCGCTCACTTACCCAAGATCGGCCGGTGGTCGGGGGTGAAGCTCTCGGGGCCGCAGACCGTGGACCGGACGCCGACTCCGGCCAGCTCCGGCACGAGGCTGCTCGCCGCCCGCATGAGCGCGCCGAACACGCTCCAGTCGAGCTCGTACAGCCCAAAGGAGAAGTCCTGGGCGACCTGTCGGGCGGGAGCGGCGGTCAGTGGGGGCGGCCGCTGGCGGCGGTGCGCGCGGCCGCTCAACCGACACTCCGCAGCACGATGGGGTTGAGCTCGTAGCCGCCGACGCTCAGCGAGCCGCCCTGCGCCTTCAGGCAGACGCTCAGGTCGTGGTCGCGCACGTTGGGCATGCCGCGCGCGCGCGCCAGCGGCTCCGTCACCACGTAGGCGTGCTTCATCGGCGTCAGCGGGATGTCCAGCTTGACCATGCGCGCGACCTGCCGCGCCCAGGCGCCGCTCGCGTTCAGCACGCAGCCGGTGCGGATGAGGCCGCGGTCCGTCTCCACGCCGGTCACCTGCTTCGAGCCGAAGGTCTTCTCGTCGGTGAGCACCCGCGTCACCGGGCACTCCTCGAATATCTGCGGGGCCGAGGGCCGCGTTAGCTCCGCGTCAGCCTCCTCGGCCGCCTCCTCGGCCGCCTGCTCACCTGCGCGCCGCGGCTCCTCGCGCACCTGGCCAGCGCGGCGATCATGCTCGCGGGCTCGATCGCGCCGTCCCGCGGCGAGTGGATCGCGCCGACGAAGGCGCGCTCGTCGAGCAGCGGGCAGAGCTCCGCGGCCTCGGCGGCGCTCAGCAGCCTCGCCTCGATCCCGAACGCCCGGCCCGCGTCGACGAGCCGCCGGTACTCCTGCATGCGGCTCTCTCTGTGCGCGATGAACAGGCCGCCGTTGTTGCTCCAGCCGGCGCTCTCGCCGGTCTCGCGCTCGAGCTCGGCCAGCTGGGCCTGGGTGGCGCGCAGCAGCTCGATCTCCGTCTCGCACGGGCGCAGGCTCCAGGCCAGGCCGTTGCTGTGCCACGTCGTGCCCGAGCTCAGCTTCGACCGCTCGAGCAGCACCGCTCGAACGCCTCGCTTCGATAGCTCGTACAAGGCGCTGCAGCCCGACACTCCGCCACCTGTTTGTCGTCATCCGCGTTACGCGCTGCTTTTGCCTCGCCGTCGAGTCGCTTCTGCCGCGTCATCGAGTTTTTCCGCTGCTCTCTCGAGTGAGTCGGATGAAACGAGAATCGAACGGCTCGCGGATCGTTTTTTTCTGTTGCTTGGCCATTGGAAAAAACGCGGGTAAATTCATTTGCGTAAGCGTAGCTCGAGGTCATATATTTTTCCGACTCGACTCGTCGTTCGCTTGTTTTTGCGCTCAATCGAGTTGATTAGCTGCGACCGATGATAGGCACCAATCTCACGAGCATCCCGAGGAACGACGATTTGGCGTACACAAGCGCGGCTCGGCAAAAGCGGCAGAAGCGTCGATTCGCGATACGCGCTTACAGATCGAAGGGAAGACGATAGCTCGGCCGCGACTTACCAACGATGACGACCTCGGCGCTCTCGGGCAACGCGATCGTCGGCTTCTCGGGCGTGTTGGCGGTGGCGACGGCTCTGCCGCGCGCGATGCCATTGTGCCAGTTGCCGAGCTGAAAGCCAGAAGAGAACGCACGGATAACTCGTGTCGCGCGCTCTTCTTTTCAAATACCTTGTGTCTGGCGGCGCGCAGCATCTCATCGGCGCGGCTGATCAGCGTGGCGAGATGATCGGCAGCTGCAGCTCCGTGGCGCGCGGCTGCTCTGCTGCTACGACCCATCCTTCCCGACTCGCCGACACTTCTTATACCGTGGATTCGCTCTCGATATCTGCCTCTCTCCTTCTCGGAGAAGAATGTGCGATAAATTCCGCGCGATATTACTTCGTTGTTTTTCATCTGGCAGCCAGTTCCCCCCATAGTCGCAAAATATTATTGCGACTCCCTTCTCGTGGAACGGTGAGTTTGACGAATGCGAGATGCTCGTTCGTCTTTACGTTGAATCGACGGTTCCCCTTGACGCGAAAAAACAGCATGGAATCGAAAAACAGCGCGCGAAGCTTTCCGATCTCGCTGCGGCGGATACGCGAGCGGAGAGAAACGGAGGCGCATTCCGCGTATCTCGATCGTCTTTTCGCCTGATCGACGTCGACAGGGGTCGTCGACTCCTCGCGCGCTGACCGCGCAAGTCGCGTCAAATGATCGATTATGTCACGCGCTCGAGCGCGTCGTTTCGCAAACGGGGCTGTGCTCTCCGGCACAGTCGCGTCGGCTTGCTCGTCTGCCGAAGGCACGCCGAGGCACGAGTCGTTGGAAAGCTTCGCTCGGGAGCGATCGCTCCCGCTTTCGACGATCGACGAACTTGCGCGCACCCATACATGACGCTCAGCTGTTCGTTCGTTCGCGCGCGCAAATGTGTTTAAAAATCGGCGCTTCGTCTCGAAAATCGCTATGCGGCATTGAACGAGAACGGAACGCCCGAGCCACGTCTGCTAACGATCATCCGGCGCGATGACCAACAAGGCGAATGAATTTTCTCGGCGGCTCTATGAAAAGCACACTTGTTGAGCTTTGGCTCGACCCCCGCGCGCGCGGCGCCGTAACTTCCATTGACGCGATTAATCGACCTCACGGGTATTTCGGTAAAATCGTCTCGACGCGCACGCAAAACTCGTTTCGCATCTCCGTCCGCATACCGTGATAAAAAAAAAAGAAAAATAAAAGGAAAGATAAAAACAAGAAAAAAGAAAAAAAAGAAACTCACCTCCTGTTTGCTTGGGCCGTCTTCGTCGTCGAACGACTACATCATGACATCGCCACGCGAGCGACAATAAAAAAGCATAGGAGATGCACGAATCCGTGTGTGCGTGTGCGGATGGAGCGCGCGCCAGCCGACAACTGTCGTGCGTGGCTCTCGCGGATAGCCATCTGCTCGAAACGAGCCCGTACCTCCTCCTCCTTCTCCTCCTACTTCTCCTCCTCCTGACTCGCCTTTGGCCAGCCGTTGTGCGTTCGCGCGCGTGCGGAAGCTCGAGACAACGACAAGCTCGCCCGCGAGGTGCGCCCCGCTTGCACGCGACGTCCGCAGCCGTGCTTCGCTGCGCCAATTTCACTGTACGCGATCGAAAGGGGAACGACAATACGGCTTGGCCAGCGATTCGCAAAGAACTCGTTCTCAAAAGCTAAGCGCGCACCGAAAAAAGAAAACGATAAAAGGAGACGCGCGAGGGAAGAGCGCGGCGTGCACGCCGAGCAGGAGTGCGCGGTGCGTGCTCGCGCCGCCTAAACGAACCGGCAGGCGCATCCAGTGAAAGACCTTGAGTGTCGCGGGCTCGTTGAACCGCGCGACTCTGCTGCGGCCGAGTGGTTCGCGCGTACGCTAGCGCTGATGCTGCGCGCGTGATGCATTGTCCGCGCTTTCACTGCACAACTTACCATTGATTGCACTCTATTTTCTGGAACTTTCGTCGCGATCGTTTCGACCTCCACGTTCATTGACACATTATCGGGCGCTCCGTATTCCACATTTTTCTCGGTTTATTTTCAAGCGTGCTCGACAGCGCTGAAGCAGTTATTCACGAATAAAATACCTTATTTACTTATTACGGACTGAGTTAATACAAAATTCAATAGAACTGAATACGTACAAAAACGAAGCAATAATGTTACGTATGTAGTTTTGATAATGTAAATGTATAATCAAAACTTGCAGTTGTAATAAGTATTCTTATACGCAAGACCTTGATAAACCAATTTTTTATTCATTAGTTATGAAATAAGAATTGATAACTTCTCATCGAACTGTCAAATATTGACTAAAATTATTTTTAGACGCAGTCAATTTGTATAAACAAAAACCATTCTCATTGATAAGTTTTTGTAAGAAAAACAATTTGGGAAGCTTTCTTCCGATAATATATCTCTCGCAAAAGATTAACAAAAAAATTCCAATATTTCCGATTTAATGTCTCAATGTTAATTGATATGGTTATTATTAAAATGAATTCCCTCTCATTTCATACGTTACGATACAAACTACTATTGAACTTAATAATTATATCGCAAGTTCAACGCTCGCTTGGAAATAATATCTTTAGGATGACAGACATTGAAAACTCACGCATATCATGTAATCGAATTATAATTTATTTTAAATAATTTCACAATCTTTAGTTAGAGCGTTTAATAACTCGTAATATCACATTTGCACAAAAGGAATTCAAAAAGTGCGCAGTTCTGTACAATATTCAGCTTTTCCACGAATGCAAAAAAACGAACTAAGATTAAACTTAATTAGTCAAGTAATGTACTCGGATAAAGTACATTGATTGTTATAAATAAATATATATTCTTTCTCTCTCCCCATACTCGCATTAGATAAACATTCCTAAAAATCATTCATTCGCTCCTAAGCAATATGACGATTTCAATAATTTAAAAAAAAAACAAAAAAAAAGAAAACAAAGTAAAGCTATTAGAATGTAATATGAAAGTTTTTCTTTCGCAAAAACCGAAAAAACGCATAATTTATATTACAAAACAAAATCCTCGCGCGGGTTCGATAAGAAAAACAATAGTACATATATCACAAAGCGGCTCACGAAAGATGCCCTCACTTGCATGGTAAAAATGCGTTTAAAGCCATGATTTCATTTATTTGTTTGTATGTATCTTTTTGATGTATGTTTGCATTGGTAACGGAGTGTATTTATGTACGTGTGTATGTGTCGTTTAATAAACAACGACTGCTCTTCACAATTACAAAGATGTGTGCTCCTCACTGGCAATACTATCAGTGTCATCGGTATCCGAGTCTGCCTGTACTCGCGCGTACTCATCGGTATCGATACTCTTGCAAAAATGTATTGCGTATTTAAGCTTCTGACGGAGGATACTTTTGCACGAATAGCGTGGCATTTTCAGCAAGAAGAAACACGTGTAGCTCTCGGGTAAAAACTGGTCCGGTGGATTGTACTTGTCCATGACCTAATTGAACATGCGCATTGAGTTAATTCACGTTAATTGTTGTCACTGTTCTTTTCCTAATACTTGCCTGAAGAACAAAGTCACGTCCTCTAAAGTCAGCTATCGTTCGGGGTAATCGCGTTCTGCCCCAGACAAATCTTAGAAACAAAGATCTTTCTTGATTGGAAAATTCTTCCATGACTTCCCAAAACCATTGTATCAGTGGCGAGTTGACTTCAATTCCTAAAAGGATCAACTCATTTTAAAACAATAAAATAAAAAATGTTGACACGCCAGTCTAAACTCTATAACAATCACCTTTGTACGTTGCAACAGATTTGAGCAATCCCAACGGAATGTCTGGACTTCCGCAAACCATAGTTTCCAGTTCATTTCCACTAAACAAGGTCAGCAGAGGAACAGGAACTACTTTAGACATGCCCTCTCTCACCGCAGCCACTTGCTGATCGAATTCATGTAATCGATAATTGAGGGCAAGTCTTACGTACTCGTGCCTATTTTCTGGAGTGATTTTGCGGTACCTACAAATTAACAAATCGTTACGATTCATGTTGCAAAGTTATTATTTTTCATTATTGTATTTTTTAAGCTTTTGATGGTAACCTGATTTTAATTCATTCAACAGTTTTACGAGAAGTTTGATCTGAATGAGTGTAAAAAGTCTCAAATTAAACAAACCAAACCTTGTGGATAAAGGAACGTCGTGGCCATCAGCCGATGGCGTTGAGAAAGGCATCTCTAAAGTATGAAAAACCTTCTCCTGCGGATTCATGTCTCTGATGCAGAGAAGCCCTGGTACGTAAGTCCTATCTACCTCCGTAAGATCAGCTGGAGTTAAAGACATGCCAGCCAATTGTTTCCAAACAGGCTCGGCAAGGTTCAAGCTTAGAGGGCTGCCTGTTCTTATAGCAATGCCCATGAGTATGCCAAGGAATTGGAACATACTTATGTGCAACTGTGAAGTGGCCAAGGGATTGAGTATGAAACAGTCTCGATTGGTGCCACTGTCATCGCGACCGTTAGGCGTTGGAATCAGAAGAGGTAGAGAGCCATTTTGCAGCTCATCGCATATTTCGGCTATGCTCTCGCTGTAACCACCTCCACAGTCGTCAACGCTTTCACCTGTAAACCAAATATTGAAATATTAAGTGTAATAAATCTCAAAGTAATTTTTATTAGATTTTAATTTTTAAGTAATGTTGCTCGTCAAATGCACTTACCTACAAACTTCACTTTCCAGATTCGATGGGGTAAAAATAACACATCCTGCGTCAGCAACGACATCTTCGCTACCATCTGTCCGAACACGGATTTTATGCCGTCAGGTCCAGCGAAACCACCCTTACTTCTAGCCTTCTTCACTTGTATCCTATTCAACTCAATCGTTGGCCCATGTTGTCGATCTCTTACCATCGTTGCTTGTACGACTTTACGGAAAGTCGCTTCTTTGATCGTGTAGACAAGCATCGGTGCGAGTTTGTTCAAGCCCACAGCTCCGGTCGTAGGGAACATTGCGAGTGTCGGACATAGCAATTCGGCAAAATGATGCAACAGTACGAGTCGATTATGCAAAGCCGAGAATGGTAAATCCTTGACAAGATCGTACTCCATAGGCGTTGCAGCTGGTAAACTGTGAGTAGCTTTGGTTGTACTCCAAGCAAGAGTGTGAGCACTCCCACAGGCGACGCGCGTTATGTTCTTGCCTTGGAGAGCGTGAACCAGCCGTGGACTCTGCTGGGCGTGAGTCGTGCCGTCGCCGAGTTGACCTTCGTCGTTGTCACCCCAAGTGTAGACTTCACCTTTGTCGGAACAGGCCACGCAGTGAAGTGAACCGGTTGCAATGGATACTATTTTCTTGCCTTGGAGAGCTGATACTTTGCGAGGACGACGCACGTGATCATCGGTGCCATGTCCTAGACGATGGTAATCTCCTTTTCCCCTTTATTGATATATAAACATTGTCATTCAACTTTAACATTTTACTTTAAGGTAATTTCATGAGCTTACCAAGTGTAAACAGCTCCAGATCTCGTGAGTGCAACGGAAAATTGACTGCCACATTCGACCTTAACAACGCCGAGACCAGCAAGCGACTCGATCTTCATCGGTACTTTACAACCATCACTACCGCCTCGTCCCAATTTGCCGTAATCTCCATCGCCCCAACTCCAAACGTTATCATCGTCCGTAACGCATAATGTTTGCGCATCGCCACTTCCGCAAGCTACGTCAATAACTTTGTAACCTTGCAAAGCCGTCACCACCGTCGGTTTCAACTGGTCATCGCTGTCACCGTGACCTAATCTGCCATATCGACCTGTAAAGTGTAATAGCATTAGTAAATCAATATATCGTTTTTATAGGAAATTACAATAATAACCTTTGCCCCACGTATACAACCATCCAGCACTGGATATCGCTGCACTATGATGCCCACCACAAGCTATATCAACGATCTCAGTTCCCACCAGGGCTTCAATCAACTTTGGTCGATCGTATGAATTTCTATTGCCGTGTCCTAACTTGCCATCGTCACCTTCACCCCACGAATACGCATGGCCCTCGGCACTTAACGCAAGGCAGTGTTTGCCTCCAGAATTGACTGCTACTTTCTTTATAAATATATGCTGAATTGACTCTAGTAACGTCGGTACCATCACCGAATCCACGCCTCCAGTACCAAGCCGACCAAGTGCTCCGTATCCTGAGATAAATTTTAAGAAAACCAACGTGCATTATTGTTATTTTTACTAATGTGCATTTGATTTAGAAACTCACCAGTTGCATAAACTTTGCCATCCGCAGTAACAGAAAATAGCGTTTGCTCACCGCCAGCCAATTGAATAGGCCTTAAAGAGGACAGGCTCTCGCAAGGCATAGGCAACTTAACTTTAGCTCCCTCCAACCCACCTAACTGACCTCGATGATTGTGACCCCAGCCGTAAATTGCTCCCGAACCATCCCATGATAAAGTCCAATCTTCAGGTCGACGATTTAACCACTGTAGTAATTGCTCGTCGTGCTCTTGTTTGAATATATCGTGATTCTCGTGATCCTTCAGATTCTTATCGCCATCGGTGACCATCTCATTAATTCGCTTTGTCACTTCTACGCAGAATGCTTTAGGTAATGGTGTTCGATTGATTAAAGATTTGGCTACTCTAGCCGCTAGACAATATCGTCGAAACCACGACCACTTGTGGATTTCCGAGCAGCATTTCATCCCATCTACAATGAATAACAATAACATTGAGTTATATCGACCAATTGTTCGTAATGATAATAAGATATTCTAAATGCACTTACCAAGCTCCAAGTCGCAAGCAAGAGCAACGAGGACTTTGAAGAAATCGCTATGCATCAGTTGCTTACCACCTCTGACAGCTGGATCTTCGTATTCATATTGCCTCAGCAAAGCTTGCGGCAGCGAACCGAGCAAACTCGATAATGCAGCATCAGGTCTACCCGGATGACACTGACCGACCACTTGCAACTTCTTCAGTGCCCACATTCGTTGTTTAGCGTTGAGATTACTCAATTGACTACACTGAGCGAGAGCTGCTGCAAGTCTCGTTACGATATTCTTGTCCAAGCTGATCAAGCTATTGTCAAGCAAACATTCTGCCAAAGCGATAGATGGCTGAGAAAGTATTGCACGATCGGAGCCGAGTTCTTGTCGAGCGAGACTTGAAAGTGTTGGGTGAACGGTAAATCGCCAACCCCAGCCGTTCACTGAACCATCTGACGTGAATCTCCAGCGCAGTTCATCGCCTGCAATCAGCAATAAAGTGCAATCAATATTATTTATTGAATAGGAAGTCAAAATTGAAAATAACCTTCAATTCTGATTTCCGTAGCCCACTCACTCCAATCCCTTCCGGATCTAATTGCGACGATCCTGTTATTCCCATCCATGATAGTAAGTGGATCATGCCTCCTCTCGGTGGAACACTGCCTATCGAACTCAACGCGAAGTGCTTCTGCGCCAGATATCTTCACTTGTCCAGTCACAGTTGTATCGTCTAAGTAAGGATGAGGCGTCTCTTGCACAACTTGCTGTGGCGTCTTGTTAATACAATTAGAATTTGCCGCAGTATCCTCAAGCTCCGTCACGCAAAGCTCAAGAAGCATCGTACCGATCGATTGATTGGTTTTTCCAAGCGCTATCAACACCAAGGATATCGTTTCTTGAGCTGTATCGCACACTCTATTAGCTACTGCAAGTTTCAGTAGGTCGACTAGTATTCGAGCATCGTCTTCGTTCAACTGTGAAGTAAATTCATCCAAACCAGGTTCAGTACTTATACCTTCCCCCACCACTTGTGCATTTGACGTGAGAGTGGCAGCAATGACACTCATTGCGCTGCTCGATGACATTTTGGAGGCGCGTGAAGAGAGACTGGCGGAACTGGATATCGATGGGAATATAGCCAGTGGAAATTCTTCGGATTCGGGGGATGCTCGTGGACTGGCTACGATGTTAGCTACTTCCGAGGCATTCGCTAGCCCTTCACCACCACCCTGAGCTATTTCACTGATAACCTCGTTACTTCCCCAGCGAACTGTTGCTCCGTTGCTTGAGTTCATCGGAGCTTTAAAATACAAGAAAAATTAATATTAATATTAAAACTTTCTGCAAAATTGTTTTTCTTTTACGAATAAAAGTTACCATCGGGTTGTGATTCTGGTGAAGCGGTACCTTTACCATAACTCTGCGCGGTGTGACTCTGCAAAGCCGTCACCACAGCGGATCTCGCTTGCATGATAAACAGCGCATTCAAAACGTGCTGTAACGCCTGCTGCTTCGCCACATTACTCTCAAGCGACAGGATGATATTGGCAAGTGATGGTCTAATACATTTCGTCAATGGTACCACGACGTTTGTCTCAACTTTGTCCTAAAAATTATTCAACAATTGATAATTGTTCAAATGTAATCGTCATTATATAAATAACGTCATTACTTGTGCGAATCCAAGGGTAGCTTGGCCTAATGGGTCTTTAGTTGTAGGAAAAGTAACAGGTTCTTGATTCGCCAAAGTCGGTTGTTCGGTCAACACCCAAGCTATACTGTGACTAGATCCACAAGCAACTCTGTTGACCTTCGTATCCTCGAGATTGTGTACGAGTGACGGTTTTCTATTAACGATTGTCGTGCCATTTCCCTGCTGTCCGTGATCATTGTCACCCCACGCGTACACCTGTCCAGTATCCGTCACAGCAAGACAATGTAAAGCACCCACGGCAACGTGAATGATCTTTTTGCCGGCTAAACCTTCGACGAGCATAGGACGACGCACGTGATGATCGTTGCCATGGCCTAGCCTAAAATAGTCGCCTTTGCCCCAAGTCCATACTTCGCCGTACTTTGTTAGTGCCAGTGAAAATTGAGCACCACATTCGATCTGCACGACGCCAAGACCATTGAGGCGATCGACCGACAGAGGTGAATAGCAACCATCGCTTCCGCCTCGACCAAGTTTACCTGAACAAAATAAAATATATTGCTTTATAATATCCATTAGAAAGATTATCATAAGGAGTAAATATGACTAACCGAAATCTCCATCGCCCCAAGAATACACCGATCCATCTTCCGTCAGAGCCATAGTTTGCGCGTCTCTGCTACCACAAGCCACTTGAATAACTCGTTGGCCAACTAATGCCTCAATCAGCTTCGGTTTCAAATGCGTTGTTCTGTCTCCATGGCCCAATCGCCCATATTCCCCCAAACCCCATGTGTACAACTCTCCGTTACTTGCAATCGCAGCTGAATGACCAGATCCACACGCGATATCCCTGATTCTCTTTGATTTGAGGGCTTCGATCAATCGCGGTTTGTCTAGTGATGATCGATTGCCGTGGCCTAGTTTCCCATCTTCGCCTTCACCCCAAGAAAATACTTTGCCGTCTTGTGTCAATGCCAATGCGTGTTTACCACCCGAATGCACGGCTACTTTCTTGATGATGTACTGACTGAGAAAGGGAATAGGTTTGGGCTCGCACACGTTGTTGTTGTCTCCTAAGCCAAGACGTCCATTTGTACCTTCGCCACAAGCATAAAGTTTGCCTTCTTGACTGACAATGAAGAGTGTTTTACTGCCGCCTGTACGAAAAATCGATTCTTTTTTGAGAGATGTTAAATCATTGACAAAAGATGTATAGAAAAAAATTGTCACCAGCAATATGAACGGGTTTCAATTTCGACAGCACTTCACTATATACAGGTCTTTTGATCTTGGATCCTTTTAATCCACCAAGTTGATCTTTGTCATTTAATCCCCAAACATAAACGGCAGAAGTCTGTTGGGCATCGCTAGCTCGTTGAGCAGACATCTGTTCCTGCACAACTTCCCAGTCGGAGGCTAAAAACGATACAGAGGTAGCCAATGGATTCTCAAAGTCTTTTTTGTAGCCAACTATCTGTAGCGCGTGAATCTTGCAATCGATTCCACCATTTCTACACTCTTTGATGGCGATCTCGACGCAGGGTAAATATTCTTTAATATCTTGCAATAAATTGACGATCGAATCGTAGGGTTTAACGCTGATGCTAGCCAACTCGAGCATAATGTCGAATGACTCACCGGCATTTACAGAAATCATTGTTGGCATGTAACTACTGTCATGTGGATTCAGAATGATCTTCAGCGAATGGATGAGGATACCTGGTAACATCTCCATACGAATCCAATGCGATCCTTGTGGGCCACTACTTTGCCAGAACTTGTTCGAACCATCGACTAGACGAGTCGCAAAACGCTCGTTCGATGATACGCTCAATGTACGAATGCATCGAGACCAATCGTCGATTAATGGCGGCTCGAGAAGATCTTGCCTGATGGATTTGACCGATTAAGTGATTTATTTGAACAAAAACATTAGAAGTGAATATAATAATAATAACTAACTATAATATAATAATAATATAATAATAACTAACCTGTGATATCTTCCAGGCCTTCCGGCATACACAGCAGCAGAGCTCGGCTCCGTGATTCTGTTAAAACCATGCCTGTGTGTACGCTTAGTGTAGAAGCAATGTTCGCACAAGTTGTAGTTATCACAGGACTTGCACTTAAAACGCGGCCCCAAGATCGGCGAGGCATGACACGAGTTGCAGGTGACTGAGTGATGACACGAGGGCACTCGCTCCATTTCCGCGGCACAGCCAGTCCAACTGCTCTGTTGGGGAAAATCGATCGACACGTCGTTGCCGCTATTGCGAATCGCCGTTATTACACCGACACTGTTGTGATTAACCGAGCCCCATTTGTATTTTGGTACTGCTACGGATGGCTTGACTCGAACCTACAATTAAAAGTTATTAGAAATCGGTAATGCTAATTTCTTTTTGTTATAATTAATTATTATCACACCTTGTCCCCGACTTTTAAAGCTGGCGGACCAGGTAACGTAGGCGGATGTCCAAGTAATTCGATGTGTATGAATCTTACCCAATAAGAGCTACCTTTATGTTGCCACGTGACCTGTACATTCAAGTCATGTAGTCCTTCTGGATCTATCTTTACCACTTGCCCCACATCACCGTAAACGACTTCTTCATAGGTCTTGCAACACCTTACGAGCATACCAACTTTTACATTGTCTCTGACGTAAATAGCGTATTCGTCGACTGATAAAAAGTCAGAGCGTTTCATGTAAGTTGGTTGTGTTGAACCACCTAACTCCTGAAATGATGGGTCGTCGTCGACGTCCTCGCTGCTCGAATCGTCGGAATCGCACGCGTCCTCTATGCTGGATATCGTTTCCGAATCACTCAGCGTTATTTCGGGATTTTCAAGGAGCCATCCAACAACCGTTTCGGGTGTGATGTTCATGCTGATATGTTTTATGGCAAACTCAACGTTTCGTTTGTCGAATCCCATCTCGGTGACTTGAGTGACAATTGGATTTGCTGCTGGTGGCGCAATTTTGCCGCCAACTTGATTGCATGATTTACTGGTGTTCTTGAAATAGCGCTTCTGGCTCGAGGTCATAGAGAGTAAAGAGATGTCGGAGACAGGAGTTGTTGGATCTGATCCTACTGGACCCCCTTATAAAAAGAAAAAAATACAAAAAATTATTTTGAAAAATATTGATAAAATGAATAGCATTACAAATAGATGAGTATCATTTACCCGAACAGTGAATTGGAGTATGTCTTAATTCAGATGCTAAGTACTGACTAACAATGAGCGCAGCCATCTCAAGTTCATCCACTTTGAAAACAGGCTTGAGCGGTTGAGGTTTTGTTGCGCGAATGAGTAGCTCTTGCAGCAGAGTATTACGATCTTCGCCGTTGTCATTAGTAGAACACCGTAGTACTTTCCTAAGTTTCGATTGATAATCGATAAGTGTTTTGCCAGCATTGAGAGCAGCTAATTGCTGTTGCTGCATTCTCAATATTGACGCGTTCACTGAACCGGCTATAACAGGATTACCACCTGGTCGTTTGTCCATACCACAGTGACCTAACAGTAGATTTGCCCATATGTTTTGAAGTTGATCAGTTAATGCCATTTTGTCAAGATGAAATTTTTCGTTAACGACCTACGAGATTTTTCGTTATTTTATCTATTTGTTAATAAATATTTAATAATAATACTCTACCTTGAACGCGCCAAAAGGGACTTTTCGTTTCAAGCCACTCTCCAACATTTGTAATTGCAACTTGGAATGCTGTGTGAACTTGCAAACAGTCCCTAATTGACCATCAACCTCCACCAATCCACCAATTCTAGGTCGTTTATCCAAACCGCCAATGACACTGAGAGTTGCCATTACCATCTGTTGAATAACAGAACTATTCTCTCCACCATTCTCGTTCATTTGTATATGAAACAACGGTCCATCGCTTAACAAGTCGGAAGCCAAGCCAAGCTTCGATGCCAGAAATGTATTGAGCGCGACGTTCCATCCAGATAATGAGTGAAGATTACGTATGAGAGCAATAAGTTCTTCAGTCAAAGTCGAGCCATGCGAAGCAGTGAGAGAGACACGGCACTTGTTGGCGTGTAGCTCATTGCTTGCCTCGCACATCAAGCCGATGCGACCCAAAAGACGAAAACTTTTTTCGAAGAAGGCCGACATGTCGGTGTTATTGGCTAGCCATGAGGGCAATACAGTACCGAGTAGGCGAATCGCCATTATTTGCTTTTGAAGGTTTGCGTTGGATTCGTCAGCGACGATACTCAGCAAGAAGTTTACCCAGACGGGTGTGCTTAAAGCTCGACAAAAAATCGGTGAGTTTGCTGTTGCGCGAAGAAGCCCAAGCGTAGCCCATGATTCTTCATGTTCTTTTGCTATTCGTGGATAATAAATTTATTAATGTAGATATTAATGCAGATTCAATCTCAAATTTCATCAAAAATTAACTTACCTAATAGAGTTTGAGGATTAGCATCATTCTTGTTAGCGTTAGAAATGACGCCGCGAAGAACCGAAGAAAGAATTCTAATGGCCGAAGGTTGAACTCGCTCGGCTTCGATTCCACAAGACATTAAAATGACCTGCAGCAGCGTGACCGAAGTAGTTTTTAGGTATCTAGTCGGATGCACTTCCCTGGCGCTATCTCTCTCGGACTTTGCGGAATCGCTCTGCGGTGGTTCATCGTCGGAATCGCTCTCGGGTGGTGCAGGTGGTTCGGCGAGCTTCAGATCGAATTTCTTTTCCTTGCCCATGCGGTAGGAATTCGTTGCGCCGTTGTCCCATTTGACTCGAATCCAGCCGTCGTCACCAAGTTCGCCGATAACAGTTCCCTCTCCAGGTGGTGGGCCATCTTGTTCGCCCCATTTCCAGTCGACACCTCTAACGACCCTTGTGCCGATCTTCATGAGTGCTGCTAATTCCGGTCCTGTGAGCTGTATAGATTGTGGCTTGAACTTGTGCACCACATCTTCATAAATCGCTGGTACACCACCGGTGTCTTTACTACGAAGCTCTTTGCTGTCCGATAAACTCGTAGCTTTGGTCGGACCAATTTGTCTCAGTAACGTGAGCACACTTGACAGAAGACCCGAGTTGATGAGCAAGCCAATGTCGTTAGCATGATGCTGACCAGTGAGCATACCGAATATCGTCAGTAGAAATCTTGCTCTCGGTAACTTTCTTAACCAGGTGTAGGTGCCTTGATTGAGACTGCTTTTGCCACTGGCTTTACTCGACTTGCTCGGCAACTCCGCTTGTATTACGTACGCCCGAAGAGCTTGTATCGTCCAAAGTGTGACTTTCGCTTCGGCAAGTATAACTTTGAACCGAAGGTACGGTGTGGCCGACTGGATGTTTTTCAGACAATGAGTGATTCCGCAACTGAGCTGCTTGTTTTCGTGCGTCAGTCCTAGCCATCCATTTAGCAACGAATACTTCACAGACGTGACGAGGTAATCTTTCTGCAGCAATTCCTGAATCATAAAGAGTCCTTGCTCCCGCATTTTAACCCGTTGGATCTGACAGTACATCGCTCGTCTTAGAGTTTCAACGTCACCGTTCTCTTCTGTGATGACAAAACTGACGATACTCGTCATTAATTCATGCGCGTCCATCGCTAAAGGCTTTCGCATCAGCTTATCGGTCTGCTGTCTAATGATATTCGTCCAACTTGATGTCACCTCCAATTTACCCGGCAGTATCGTGCTCGTTGTTGTGCTGCTAGGCGTGGACTTTTCTTCGTTCGTATCTTCGCTCTTGCTCTTACTTTTGGCGTTTTGAATCGACGCGTTGACTATGTCCTCGGGTTTGCTTGGTGACGCATTTTTACGAATTTCAGCTATCACGTGCTGAACAGCTCGCTTGAAACGCGGCACCGTAAACAGTAATTTCAGATCTCGGAGACCTTTAATCTCGTAGCTTGTCGCCGGTCGAACTTCGTACAACAGAAAACGACATTTTTCCTGAGCCGGTGCGCACACTTCTTTGTAGCTACGATTCTGCTGCTGTCGCGTTCTTATGAGATTCCATTTGGTTTGATGAATGGCTCTGACCATGTCGACGAGAGGTTTAGTGAGTTTCACGTTGCCCTCGGATAATTCTTGATCGACAAGAGCAATAGTTTGATGACCAAGTGCCAGATGCTTAACGATTACCGCCATCATTAATCTGCCAATCTCCTCTACGGGATGATCACCGTAAAAGTCCACGTGTGACATCAAATTATTGGTCTTGCAATATCGATCAACGATTGCCAAAAACGCTTGCACGTAAGTATCACTTTTATGTGTCTCCGCGAGTGCCTGCACAAAAGTCAATACTCGATCGTCAGTCACTCGCTGGGGCTCATCCTTCATGCAGATAGGTAGGAGAGGTGGTTCCGTTGGTGAATTTGCTGCAGTGGAATTATTACTTCTCGCTTCGCCTTTCTCTTCCTCATAAGGATTTGGTGGCTGTAGAATATGAAGTCCGCCGCGAAGGAAACTAGCCTCGAGCCATTTACCTGCTTCTTCCTCGGCTGGTTGGATGGCAAGACTTTGACGCAGTCGGTAAGCGTGTAAACCGAGGACAAAACTCAAAGCACGCTCGGTATCGAGAAGACTCGAACAAACATCGGTTACCTCGATGCTGAATTGCATATTGTCGGGCTCAGGTTGACAGTAATAACCAACGAAACATGAATCCATCATTCCGTGACGCGCCTCACGGCTTATCAGTCTGTGGAGAATTTCTTGATTGTAGCCCTGCTTCAAAAAATATAAATAATTTGTTAAGTTCAATAATTATTAAAATTACGGAATAGATGGTAGTAGATCTCACCATAGATGTTGGGTCATAACCAGATATATCTTGGACATCGTATACACTATTGTTCAAAACTACCCAGAAGCCACCGTCACGATTATGATTTTCTAAATCGGCCCAACGTATTAACGAGAGCTCGTCCTGAATTGAAAGTTTGTTCGTGTGTTGAGGTGCAATAATTCCAGGCCACGACAAATCATCCGCGTCATCTTTGTCGATTGTCGGCGCTAAATGATTCAACTGATCTAGCGAATCGAGAACCGGTGATAATACCTTCATCCAATTCATTTTTAATAGTAGTGTCGGGTAGTCAACCTGAAATTATTCGTGGTTTCAATAACGTGTACGATGTATTATACATTTTTCATAAACATCCATCGATTTCTTACCTGAAGAAGTATCAAACAAATCACGAGTTCCGGCAGTAAGACGTTGATAATATCGACTTTCAAAATACTGGCCACTATGACGAAGTGTTTGCTGCTCAGACTTGCTATTTCTATGGCTATAGGCATCGTTTCTGTTACGTGATTGCAAACTTGACATATGTACTTGTTTAACAACGATTCAACACCTAAGATCTCTTGGTCTTGTGATTCAGAGCCATTGCTACACTTGTCAATACAGTTGAGCATTTGAGCAATAAGTAGCCTTTGAAATCTCAGCAATAAGCTCAAACTCGGTGAGTTATCGATCTTCTTGTAATTTTCCTGATGTCTAGGCTGCTGTTGCTGCAAAACCCGAAATCTCGACTGCGTGATACAGGTACCATTGCGAACGAGTTGCTTGACAAGTTGCAAAAGGGATATGGTTGTGGCATTGTGTGTATTGAAACCTGCTTTAGCTTCGGCACTGTTATAGTCTTTAAGATGACTCGTTATTATTTCTTTGTTGTCATCCGATATATCGGATATCTCGACTTTGATTGCCGTCTTGAGAGCAAGCTCGAGACCACCATCGGCCATAAGACTTGAGACTAGTAAGTCAGCCATAAACTGTTGACCACGATTACTCGAGCCAGGGATGTTTATTTCAAGGGCATTTGTGTTTGGCAGAAAACCTTCAATCAATTTATTTAATTTTCACATTAAAGAAATTATTAATTTTTTAATCAAATTTTACATACCAGAAAGCGTTTTAGCTCGTTCGTTAGCAGTTGGGAGTAAGATGCTCCATCCAGTTTGTAACACAGCCTGTGCAGCTTCCTGAATAGTCACTAAAATTCCAGATACGCTCGCCAAATTGACGCAGCGTTGCTTTATCGAACTCAACAACATGCTGTTATTACCCAAGCCTACTGATTTACTATCTATGTTGTGAGTTATCATTGCGTGTAATTGCAGTCTCAAGAGATTCAAGGCAGCGACTACCAAGCATTCGCAATCCTGTGTTGGTGGTCTTGTACCAGGTAGTCCTGCAAAAAAATGAATGAATTTAGAAAAATAACTGTGCACTATTTTAATGAACTTACCTTCGCACGATATCGCAAGAAGAGAATCAAGTAGTTTGAACGTTTCCTCACACACATCCACCACAAAAGCAACTCGCTGTGCGACCGACCAGGTCGACATTGACCAAGCGAAACTCTGCGTTGGACCGCAAACCAAACCGATGACACTTTTATTGCTCAGGGTTGGACATAACGTTGGCTCGGATACTCTTGAGGGAAACGATGGATCAATCTGATAAGCGTCATTGCGACCCCATCCATATACCATTTGATCTTCGGTGAGCGCGAGGATGTGCATACTACCGATCGACAAATCGCGAACCTTCTTATTGCGAAGACCTTCAACTAGCTTTGGAAAGTGTACATGTTCTTCATTACCGTGGCCTAATCGATAGTGATCACCCTTACCTGAAAAGTTGAGACAGTTATTTTTTTTTTAATCTACGTCTCATGGCAATAATTGACATGTACATTTGTTGTCACTCACCCCAAGTATAAACTTCGCCATGAGCAGTGAGAGCCGCCGAGAACTGTCCTCCGCAAAAAATCTTAACAATGTTCTGATCCATCAATTTTTCGACGATCTTTGGTATCTTCGAACCATCTGTGCCACCTCTACCAAGTTTTCCATAATCACCATCGCCCCACGAAAAAACTATACCTGAGTTGGTTACACACAAGGTTTGTGAATCACCACTGCCACAAGCGATGTGAGTGACAGTATGGCCATTGAGTGCCGTCACGATAGTTGGAATGTTGATATCGTCGCAGATACCATGACCCAATCGACCGTAACTACCCCTACCCCAGGTATATAGTTCGCCGTGATTTGTGATCGCAGCTGAGTACGTGCTCCCGCACGCTATGTACGTTACGACTTTGTCTGCAAGCACTTCGATTACCTGTTATAAGCAAATTATTCTATTATAATTTTGGTAAATCAAAATTAATCAAAATCAAAGTTATACCTTACCTGAGGTTCATCGCAAGAGAAACTGTCACCGTGCCCAAGCCTACCACCATCGCCATTACCCCACGAATAAATTATACCCTTAGTTGTCAGTGCCAAATAATGCTTGCCATCCGGATGGGAGGCAATCATTATGACATCTTCTGCAAATCCATAAACGCTTTGCGGATACTGCGTCTCCGAGCCATAGTACATCATGTAAACGGCGCCATTCAACGATAGTATGAGCAATGCTCTCTCGGAGCAACAGAGCTGTTTAACGCCGATCTCGGCGATGGCATCGCAATAATAGGGCATCGTACCGTTACCAAAGTGCACGTTACCCCAGGCAAGAACCTCTTGCGACATTTGCGTTTCAGATCTCAACAGATCTGAAATAGGTGGTAACAGTGGCTTGGCAAGACGACTTAGATGACACATAATAATGACAGCCGCCTTGCGTAAATCCACTGGCATTGTATCATCCTCCGGTAGTCGTAGATACTTTAATAGAGCCTCGCATGGGCCAGGTGATGCGTTCTCGTCGAGTCTTCGTGACTTTGTTGCTGCGATAGTACTAAGACGACGAAGAAGGGGTATGAGTGGCGCCGAACTACCTGGTGGCATTACTCGGTTGTCTTGGTTCTTTGGTTTTTCGCTGAGCTGAAGCAGAAGGATTACGGAGTCTAAAAGGCTAGACAATGTACCGCGTTGCGTCGCTAACTCAAGCAACAGGCAGAGTGCTGTGTGTTGATCGGCAACTGGCACAGGACACCATGAGATTCTTCCTGATACTACGTCACTACATTGTAGAAAATAAAAAAATTAGTTAATAAAGTTTTATGTGTTATAGAATTGAATTCATTAAGAATTGATTTACCCCGTGACAACTTGACGCAAGAATTTGGCAGATCTTTCAACCACTTCCAGCCATACTTGCGATACGTTGTTCTCGTCGAATAGTGTTGCCTCGGGTAATGACTGTAGAGCTTCCAACGATTCGGTTAATAATTCACTGCAAAAGTCAATGTCCTCGCCAGACCGCCAAGCTCGTCGCAGATATGCAAATGAAAAGTTTAGAGCAGCGCGTGAGCCAACTCGCGCGAGGCCGGCTGTCGCTTTCTCACTAGGTTTCATTCTACAAGAAATGTTAATAAGCATTATTAGAATTGTTATAATTGCAAGGAAATCTTAAAATGTACACATATAACTTACTTTTTCTGTATCTTAACGATAGCTTTGGGAGCAGCAACTACTTCTTTGTTCTCTTGGGGCTTGTGTCGCGACAAGGCAGTGAAGTATCTTCGAGCAATTACCAGGCGCTGTCTAAGTCTAGTTGCAGACAGTGTACTATTGGCTACTTCATGGCATAGGTTTCTTTGTTCTTTTATGAGGGATTCGATGCATGAAGTCAATTCATTTGGTGCTATAAACAGGATGAGAGACAAGTAATTTTCACTCTTTCAGTAAGGAAAACTATGAGCAAGGGCATATGTGCTTACATGGTTGGGGACCCCATAACCACGAATCAATAGTATATTGAGCAGGAATAGATTTCTCTGTGGTTACAATACGTCCTTCCTCTTCATCTAATTTTTGGCAAGGAATACAATTGCATCCACTTTGTGGACCACAAATTCCATCACAACAAAGACATGACAAAACTCTTAAATTACAATAATAATGTCCACTTTCTCCTGCAAAAACAAATGGCAAATCATTGAAAAAGTTCTCAATTGATGAAAAGAGCTTTATTCCTACCTTTTCTTGCAATAACACCAGCTGAATTAATTAAACCATCACTGAAGGCACCTACGATTTCTCCATCTCTGATCATTTCATTCCATAATTCGGCAAGTCCATCTTTAGAGAGGAAGCGCTGGAGGTCCATCTTAAGCCATTTAGCATCAAGGCGAGCCTCTGGTCTGACTGTGATGTTCAACTGACCACTCATTGTCCTGTTGTGCTTTACCTCTTAAGAGTCAATTACTTTCCTGTACATCATTTATTGCCTTATTAGTTATAGCAGAGACATAACGTCAATAAAGAATGTTGATTATGAATATCATTGCACATAATTTATGGTTTAATAGACAGTTCAGTCGCGCATTTCGTGAGAATTGATCAAAAGTTTGTAATAAGTTAATGTACTGTACATAGGTTAGAGCGCAGCAGAAAAGTTCTTACGAAAAAAAGGTTCATAAACACCCACCTAATGTAATTCGTCACATTTTCTCTCATTTTTTCACTGGTCAGTTGTCAAACTTTTAATTAAGACTATCGTTGATTATTGAAGTTCCTTGACATCGACATTTTCTCCTGCTATTTTATGAGCTTTGACAGAAGAAACAGACGGACGGCGCCTGCAGTGGCCCTGCGAGCAATAGGTATAAGCTTGCGCTTGCACAGAGAGAAACAACACAACTACCAATGGTGGAAATATGCATTTGTGCATATGTATGGACACACTCACACAACTCTATATCTATTATAATACGACAATACGATTAACCCGAAACCTAGCTAACAAATCATTCGTAGTTAAACTGTATAATTTATATATCGATTTGGAATGTTAACAAGTAGCTTATATAAAATAAATATACGTTATAGTGATTATTAGCGTGAACTGGCTTTCGAGGAAAGAGATAAATATTTACAAGCATACTGCAAGAGCGATCTGATAAGACGACAGCCACACGAGCGAGCAGACTATTTTTTTGTAACAACCAATCACGTGCAAAGCCTATATGCTTTTATTGGGCAGCGCCACGATTCAAATTGATGATAAGCTCTTCAGAATAAGCGAGCCACGTGCGTGTCAATCTACAAATACAGATTTAAAAGCTTTTCATAATTATGTATGTTTCATTGACAGATAGTGAAGAGTTTGTGAAACTTACTTTATCACTAACTCTAGAGAAAATACAACATAGTTCGGCAAATAAATCATCAGGATATTAGAATGTAATATTCGTTTATTTCTCTTAAAAATGATACAAACGAAAACGTTCAGTATACAGTACCCATCTGCCGTTGTCAATACTCCATTATATTTACAAGATAAAATAAATATTCTTGTTTTCGTCTAATATCAAATTTTTGCTTTTGCAGTTAAAAAAAACATCGATTAAAGTAGTTATCTCGCTTGGATATTATAGAAATTGAACTATAAGTATCACAATTATCGCGTCGAAAGGAAACAAACTTATACAAAATAAATTTATAAATTTCTATTTACTATCTCCGTTTCCTGTCTTGTCAATTTTTTATACAACATTATATATCTTATCGTCGTCAAAATATACAATCGAACGATCACACGGTTACATCACAATTGTCAATTATTAGTCGTCATAAAAAATAATTTCCTCCAAGTATCGCTTCATGTTTTACGCGTAATATGAAGGCGGTACGGTTAAATCTTGCATAAGCGCGAATTGCTCCTCGGTGAAATGCTCTGCCAAGCCTTGTAGACCTGTCCATCCGTCACAATGCGTACGTTTAAAATCGTTGAGAGTTTTGCGAATAGTAGCCTGCAAAAGTACACGTTAAAAATCAATTATCACGCAAACATTTATCGAAAACGTATAAACAAAACTCACAGGAATCGGTTCAGGATCATTAAGATTAAAACTGAGGCATTCGAAAATTGGCGGTATATGCTTAGGAATGTCGTATGGGTGAGCTTGCACGAAAGCACACATTCCAAGAACACCGGCATGACGTAAACGAACAGCATTGAACATTTTCGCATTTTCCGCTAGTTCCTCCTTGTCGTTTGACGAGCCCTTTTTCTTTCTTCCAAGTTTCGTTTTCGCTTTCTTTTTAAACTCCTCCTGCAAACAAAATGTTTTGTTTATTTGTTTTGAGTACTACATAAATTTTATTTTACTTTTTTTTTCAGTGTATTTTTACTCATTTGCATAAACAAAGTAATTAAATGTAAAAATTGAAGTTAACAAAAAATTAAAAAAGCTCACCAAAAGGAGTTCCTGGTCCGGTAAAATGGTACAATGCAGCAATCCGCCAAGCAGCTGACCAGCCTTCTGCCTTACTTCCAGTCTCTCGTCCTCAAGCAACTTTAATACTATTTTTTCGATATCCTTGATCCAGTCTCTGTCACTCAGTAAAATGCTCATATTATTAAACACGAGCACCTGCATGAAATCCAAACAACTGGCTCTCGCCGACCATGATGCACTTTGTGAAACTGTGCGTATGGCGTCGAGAACTGAAGGCACGTGTTCGGGTAGAGTGAGTGTTCCAGCCAACACAGCCATAGAATGTGTGCATGCCATTGACAAACCCTCATCCTTGTCATTGCTTTCAAGTTGCGCCATGATGGGATAAACACGGTAAAAGCTTGACAATGAATCCAACCCCGATATCATTACCATCTCCAGTATCCAACGGCATACAGTCTTTAACAAACGAATATTTTTCTCGCGTTTTTCATCCGTACCGTTCGGTGGTGTTAGCAATTCTACGGATGTATTTTGCGTTGAGTTAGTATCAACTAATATATCTGACTTAATTTGCATTTGCAACATTTTGTCATCCACTGCAAGTGACGACGAAGCATTATCACCTTTCAACTCGCCAACAATTGAAAGATTTTCCATCAAAGACTGTAACTTGCTGGAATCAAGATTGGGTTGGCTAACAACCGATATCTCGGAACTCAGCTTGAGTTTCGAATCGTGTACTGTCTGTAATGTTTGCACAAGTTGCTCATCAGTTTTCTTTGGTGAATGCGTTTCTCTGATCTCTTTTTTCATAGATACAAGCGAGTCTTCTTCCAATAACGACTGCAGTCGGGGAAATATCTTGTCAATGAACTGATTTGCATTGAAATCCGGTCTACCAGCGATAACTGTCTCGTCTCCAAACTTAAGCTTCGATCTGAAAATCGTACTGAGAATCGAAGCGACACGTTCGCGAACATTTTGCAATGGATTCTCTTCTAGTCTCTTTTCCGTGTGTAACAGTAGTCTATGCAATAATTCTTCTACTCGCCAAGATAACGATACTAGAGCACCTTGAAGAATCGTCAATCTGCCACACTCGCGAAACGACGCTTCGGCTTGGCCCAATGGTGACTCTTCCATGAGACACTCGAGCAGCCAGTACAGCTTGTTCGGATCTCTGTCTTTGGTCGACAATGTGATTCCAACAGTCCAATCATTGATAGTTTCCACGGTGAGATTGCTCAGTGCTTTTCGAATAATAGGTAACAATCGGATCCAAGTGCGTTCGCTCATCTCGTAAGGCCAATGTTTGGAGCCACTGATCAGACCACAAATTATCTCGGCTGCGCACACTTGAGCGCTTTCCTGCTTCTTATCGGCAACGAAATTTTCTAAATGCAACAAAAACTTATCCAGGAAGGCATCTCCGTGGTTACGAAAAAGATATTTGAAGAGGAACATCCGTCCATTGTTGAATTTCAGCGAACGACCTTTTGCCCCCTCAAGACTTAAATATTTCATTAGTTTGTCTACATTCTGCTGGTCGTTGAAGAACTCGTATACTTCGCGTTCGTGAGCTGTCAGATTATTGTGATCAAAGTGAGATTTTTCCGATGAGGGTGCATAAACCAGAAGTTCTTGTGGCCAGACGTAATATCCTACATCATTTTTGTGCACATAGCGAAGTTGATCCCAAGAAGTCGAGTCGATTGGTCGATTCTCATAGTTGTACTGGAGCCACGCGTTGTCTGATCGATAGCCAGGCTGGATATTACTAGATGTGCTCATTGGAATTTCGATATTTATCTAAAAACATTTCAAATAATTTAAATAAATCAGACTTGAAAATGACAATTGCGATTAATATCACCAAAATACCTTCGCGTATTTTCTTTTGATCTGTTTGAGAAGATACATGATAGTTCGCACTGCAAGCTTTCTCTCGTCAATCGATTCGTTAATCAAAGAACGCAAAAAGTAACGCAATACTTGAGGTGGAAAGACTTGCTCTGGATGTATCAAAATATAAAGAAAGTTTATAGCCATTATCCTATGGCGCCAATGCAAATTCTTCTCGAGTAGCAGTTTGAACAATATGTCTACGATTTCACCGTAAGCTTTCAAATTTTTCTCTCCATCTTTCTTCAATTCGATGATTCCTTCCTTCACTTCTTCCTCTTTAGGCAGTGGTGCATCTGGAATATTCATTTTACTATTCCAAAAATTCGCAGCTATGGATACGCAAGAGTCGGGAATTTCTAGCTTGAGATTGGTCGTATAAAAACATTCGACAACAATATCGATGATAACATCTTTCAAACGAATGACAGACGGCTTCTCGGATGGCTGGGATAACACCAAAACAGGCCACAAAGTTTTAAGGAACTCCCAGTCTGGCTTGACTAACAAGGGCTCTTGACGATTAATCCTTTGTACCAGCAAATATAAAATTCCCTAAAACCAAACATAATCACGTATGCGATGAAATTGGATTTTCATTTTGTCACCGAAAACACTTACTTTGTAGGCATCATGGTGGACAGTAGGGTCTTTCTGCAATATATTAGTGATATAGGGTAACAAAACTGGATAAACATTAGGGAAATAACCAAGAGCTATCTGAATCATATCTTGAGCTTTCGATCTTATCCTACTGTATTGACTAGTACTCAGCTTCATAATATTCATCAAGATAGTCTTATGGGTCTCGGTGAACACTGGTGTACGACACATTCTGCGTATCTGATGTTGTCCACTGACGCGAGCTATAACGAGCATTGGGAACCAACCTTTACTACCAATTATTTTGTTCTCAACTAATCGCTTTGATATACAATAATTTGTAGAGAATTTGAATGATGAATCGACTGCCGTTCGCAGCTTACCGAGAAGAAGATTTTGCCAGATCTAAAATATGAGAAAATAATTTTGATAGAAAACTTTTAACTAATTGTAAAAAATATTTAGTTTTGCGTGAGCTTTATTGCAATTTATTTTTAAACTCACCAATTGTAGAATCGTCAAGCTTTTCGTGTCGTCTTCAACGTTTTCCGACATTATTTCCTGCAATTTGGTCATAAGATTCACGAGGTACGTTCGAACATTGCCACCATCGGGCATTTTTATGTTGCCTCTAGTGATCAACGTGATAGGATCAAAGGGTTCGAGACAAATGTCATGTGACTGAACTATCAACGGAGGCTCCGACCAGAACGGCAAAGCTGAATCGCAACCATCGATGACATTGTAAATTACTCGCAACGTCACTTGTAACTCTTCCCTGAAAGTTGTTTTATAGTTGACGTATTATTAAAATGATTGTACTAATCTGAAACAAAGAATTATTGTAAATAGATTAAAAAATACACTTACCTCGACAATGAATTTCCTGTTTTGATATAATTCTCAATAGCAGCGACAGCAGGCATGAAGTATCTCTCGAAGACCACTTGCAGTACGGCATAATCATCGGGACCAGGCATCGTAAACTTAAGCTTCACCTCGGCGATCTTCACCGTTTGTCCCCAATCTTTGATGTAAGGATATTGCGGATCGTCGAGATTTCGATCGTCGGTGATATGCGCGCTGCTCGACAACGACATTAATACGTTATTCATTATAAAACAACCAAGCAAATTGCCTTCACGCGATTTCAGCGTAACAGCCTTGTCGATAACTTTGAATAGAGTATCCATATAAAGCGTTAGTACGTGACCTTGGGTGGCAACCAATCGATTGAGAAGTAACAGTGGATAAAGCAATTGATTGTCAAGATGTTCTGCTTTGATAACTTCGTCGCCTTCACCTATCGCGTCGAGCACCTTCTCCGACAAAAACGGAAACAGAGCTTTCATCGTCTCGTGACTATCGACTGCGGTAAACACTTTGCACAAGGTTGCAACCATTTGACCAGCGACTTGTGTCTCCAGGACGTGTTCCACGATAAACGACTTGAGTTTGTTCAGGGCACTAACAAATATGCTATGGCTGCATTGCTCCAAAAGTGTGAGGAATACTCGACTGAGTGCAGTCTCAGCCATAGCTTCCGAACGACTTTTACCGTTGCCATCGGTTTGATTCTCTAAACGAACAGTCTCAACAGAACTTGAATCAATCCACACAAACACCTTATCCATGAACTGCAACACAAAGTCCTCAAAACGTGAAGTCTCAGCGCATACCTCGCGTTCTTCTTCAGTTAACTCAGCGGTGGTTTTTGAACAATCAGCTATCGGTACCATCGTGACATACGTAGCGATGAGATTAAATGTTGCCATGCACTTATTTAAATCATTCGGATCGATGCCCGAAAGCGATGTGAAGAGAATCGGTAGTACGTGCTGAGGTCCTTCGTGAAATGCATAGGCTGCGAGAAGAAATTTCGTGATTGATTGGTTATTTGAGAACTACTTGGCGATAATATTAACCAACTAAAAATACCTTTATCGGGAATACGCGAACCTTGAACAAGTGGTCTCGAAATCGAGACCATGCAGTTGAGAGAAGTGATAAGTTTGTGAGGTTCAATCTCAGAATTAAGAGTAGGATATACTTTTTCCAATATCTTTGGTATCACAACGTTTGGTCTCATAATCGCTAAGTGATGAAGAGCGATGTAAAAAATCTGTGAACACCTTTTATTAAATATGCCGAGTTCTATAATGGGCATCATACTACTGACAAATGCATCAATGTCAGAGTCAGTTAGTTTATAGAATTCTGGAATTGGTTTTTTCCACGTTGGTTTCCATGTGTTGCGCTCTCTTCATTAAAACAAAAAAAACAGCATTAAGATATTTATCTTGACACTTCAAATTATTTTCAATCATACCTATTGATTCTGATTACTACACAATACAAAATATTGACAAACAATTGGCCAAGCTTTTTTAGCCAGTGGCCATAATTTGCAGGATGAAAGTAAGTTTCTACAGTTTTTAAGAACTTGTCCAAGTAACTTTGAGCACTAGATTGGCCTCCTAAAACTGATGATATCCAAAGACTAATACCATTAGAACCAACTTTATAGCTTATGGTTTGATAAGCTATTTTTTTGTAGTAAACTGGTAAGTGAAAGCTTTGAACGAATCTCGTAAACATTAGAGGTATATAAGGTTCCCAATCAATGTACCCAATGTTATTACATGCTAATTTAGCCATTAATTGCATCATGCTGCCAGCCCATGTATGCGAATTAGAACTACAAACTTGCCACAATTTCATGAATTCATCAAACCATAATTCATATCCCAATGAACTGTATTGTTCACTCAGCTGTAATGGTAAAAATAGTTCAAAGCTTTTTATAACTATTGGCATGGTAGGAATGTTGAATGGGCAAATTTTAGGTCTTAGTTCATCTAATATCTCTTGTGTTGCGGTCAACTAAAAATAAATAAAAAATCAATTGATTTTTATGTTAAATATCAAATACATTAGACTTGGAATAATTAATGAAATAAATTAAGAATTGCAGTAAACTTACAGGAAAATAACATTTTGCTACGCATATAATAGACTCTAATAAGTTCCTCAAATTACTGGGGTAATGATATAAAGAAATTTGCAATGGTTTTGGCATCACTTGCATAAATAAATTGTATAAAGGCCTCCATGGCAGCTCCAATTCGTCAGGTGTTATTAAATCTACTTTTCTAAAAATAAATACGTGTTATAATATATAATCTTACAATAACATTTTTTAATTTCAAAACTATACATACCTAAGAAGTAAGTACAATCGATAACCAAAAACACCAATTAAAGAGGACTCTAAGTTTGGAATAGTCACTAATTCATACATCAGTTTGATGAATGTTATGTGATCTTCTTTTGTAAATCTCAAATCATACAAAATCATATACCTAGAAAGAATATTCAATATTCAGAAAAGACTCAAATAGCTTAAAAATAAAACAACAATCAACAATACTTATACTTACTTGTGTAACATATTTGACCATACAAGGCAATCAGGTTTAATTTTTCTTAGCATAACGCTTCGTCCTAAATTAGCTTTAACTTTTGCAAGTAAAATATCAGCCTCATCATCAAGTTTGTCAGCATACGGAAGAAGTTTGTTGAAAATAATTTCTTTTTGAAAAGGTGAATTTTGCTTGAAGTCAAAATTTTCATTTATCATTTCTTCTGTTGGAGTCCCAGAGCTTATCAAATCATCATTTTGATTACAATCTTCCTCTTCAAACAAATCCATGTTGCTTGAATCTTGATTCAACTACACCAGAAAAATTATAAATGAAGAAATGCGCGAAAATAATTACAGTATTAATATGTAGTGGTTAACCTAACTTTTTGTAGAAAACTATAAAACTCGCTAGATGTGTGACACTTATAATAGCCTCGCAGAGCAATTCCTTGGAGAGGTTTTTAGTCTTAAAAAGTTCGTTTCATTGTCCTCACTGTTTCCACCGAGTGACGCTTTCCATGTTCGCGTAAGTATCTAAATAAATGGTTTTTCTTATTTTCACTGGTCTATAAATGTAACGAAACAAAGGGGTGGAAGGAGAGAACTAAGAGAACTGACGAGGATACGGGAGCGCGTTGAATTTACAAGAGAATGCATGTTTTTTATTACAAACTGATATTCAACAATTAAGTAATTTGTTTCATTTTAGTAATTATAACACTTTTCCCGAATCACTTGATAATTTTAAATCGATTGCTTTTTGTTTTCATAAACAAAGAAAAATGACCAATCAATGAAAACAATATACATTCTCAAGGTTCTAGTCTCATTGTAGTGAATTAGAGTCTACAGAAAGTAATACAATCGCGTAATACAATTAAAAAGTAATTAGATAATAAATTCTTTTGTGCAATTTAAATTAAATATTGTAGAAAAAATTAGAATTTCATTAAAAAACAAGCTGATTTATTGTTTAGTTATGCCAATATAAGTACTCACGTAAATCAATACCAATTATCGTGTTGTATACATGCTGTATGTCTCACGCATATGTACATATGTAGTGGACCACGTGAGCACTAATGAACAGCTGATGCCTGAGATCCAGTGGGACCTTATTGTAATAATGTTGGTCATGCGTACTTGGTTGCGCAGTCAGTGTAGTCCGACAAAACCAATGCTAATTTAAATAAATTAATAATAAAAACATTATTTAGCAAATCATAAAATTCTTTTAATATATTTTTAGGCTATATTTTACGATTATATTTTAAGTTGACGCCTAAAACGTTTCAGTTTTATAATTTATCAATTTAAATATTTAGCCACTTTTTTCAGTTTTAAGACTATAATTTTATGCTATAAAAGTGTGTATCATTAAACATTATGATATGCATTAAAAGTGGTATTGGTATAAAATGATTGCATGAATAAATGTACAACATTAATTGTTTGAAAACGAAATGTTTATATAGTATTTGAAAATTATAATATTATATAAAAACATTAATAGGAATTTAATAAAGTTAAAACCTATAATTATTAAACAATATTTATTCTCTCTTTAATTCTAGACCTCTTTAAGCCACTCTAACTTGCTGAATTTTATTAAAATATTTATTTATTAACGTTTATTTTTCTCCGGGATTAACCATTTATTTATCCGTCTTCAAAATAGCGAGTATAGTTCTTCTGCCGATCATGCATATTAGCAGCATATCTTGTAGTGGCGTGCTTTATAAGAAAACTAATAATAATTTATAAATATTTACTATTTGTATGAAATATTTGATAAGATTCATTCCGATAGCAGTTGAAACGCGTGATAACGTAAAATTTACAAAACCGCAAAAGATGATACATATATATTTGGCTATGTTGTTGGCAAGTACATCCACGCTCGTTACGGATAGAGGAAGTGGTAGGGATCACGCAGGAGATCACGCTGAACTCGAATTTTCTTAAGCACTGAGAAATCTTTATTTTTCCTTGAAACAACGTTGTACAGCGAAATACGGTAGCTCGTCCTCGTCGGGGGGCCGTAAGCGTCACAAGCAGAGCAAACCTGCTTGGGAAGAGTGGCTGACGCTTGGCTAAGCGGACGGTGGCGTTCCTCGGCGACGATAGTATGTCCTGGCGAATGCTTGAAAGCGGCTGTAGGCGATGACGAAGACCAGCGGGTCGACGACGGGCAGCAGTTAGACTAATACTGATGTGCGTTGCGATGGGCGACCTTATATAGGCCGCCAGGCCGGGGTTTGATCCACCTGAGCCACTTAAGGATGAGCAGATTAACCGGATTACTTCGCTATCATCCTCCTAAGCCTCGCTTCCTAATCCAGCTAATTCGAACCGAGGCGCCTCTCCCGCCGTTGATTTAGGCCCGCAGGTGGTGGCACCAACCGGGGCTCGACCGCCACATATATATGTACCCGCAGGAAACATTTGCAAAATGCCACAATTTGGGAATTCGAATCGGTAGCGTTGATATTATTCTATTTTTTTAAATCATAATATTTTATATACTTACATGAAATTATAATGCCAATAAGACATTTTACAAAATTCATGCAATCATTTTATGCCATAACCACTTTTAATGAGTAATGAGTAATCGTTATGTTTAGTGATATACATTTTTATAATATAAAATTAGTTTTTAACTGGAAAAAATAGGTAAATATTTGAATTGATAAATTATAAAACTCAAACGTTTTATTTAGGCACTAATTTAAAATTCTTTTTATATATTTTTAGATTATATTTTACGATTATATTTTATGATTGGCTAAATAATGTTTTTATGCTTTAACCGGTGCATTGATATCATATCTTACTTCTCCGCTGACTTCATACGATTACATTTTTTGAGAGTAGGTCTGTTCGTTCCAACAGTTAAATATAAAATAATTCAATAAAAATAGTGTATACCATACGTGTGACTTAAGTAGCCATTATTGCACGGCGTGATATCAACACTCGAGCATAAAATGGAATACTAATTGAGCACAAGACTCACAATTATCGTACATTTTATAGTTCTGTCCGAATATCAATCTTAAATCAGCACTTTCGGTTCGTCTATCTATGTCTTAAGATATGCATCAATTTTACACCGAATATATTGTTCAGTGTTCACAACTCGTATTTTGCGCAATGAACTCTAAATTTATTTTGTTTTATCTTATACATTTAAAATAAAAAATTACGATTAGAATAAAAATAATGTTGACTGGTTTGGAAATATTCTGCAAATATTCTATAAATAAACTAAGTAAGTAAACTTCCTTGAACAATTAAGTTTCTTATTTCTATAGGTTATTTCCCGGCTTTTACGGATTTTATTATTTTTCTAGATGTTTAATTAATAACCATTAAAAAACACTATTTTGTAACCTAAACTATAAATTATCATATGTAATTTGTATTAACTGTTATAGATATTCAAAATATTGCAAAATGTTCTTCAAAAATCATTTACAATACAGCAGTACAGCAAGCTACAGCTCAAAATACTATACAACAAATGTTTGGTCAACCAACATCACAGACTCACTCGTATCTTCTAAAAGAAGGAGAAGTTGTACCAGGTATAAAGAAGGATGAGTTTAAACGCAGACGTTACAAATTCATGGAAAAAATTGCAAAGCATAATGTGCTATCTGATAATTATCCACAACTTGTTTTAATACCATCAGCATCCAAAGTTTACATGTCAGATAAAATACCATATGTCTTTCGACAAAATTCTGATTTTCTCTATTTCACTGGCTGCCAGGAGCCAGATTCTATCTTATTGCTAACTATAAATGGCAGTAATTATACTTCTACTTTATTTATGAGACCAAAAGATGCCCATGCTGAACTGTGGGATGGTCCAAGAACAGGTGTAGAGGCTGCAATTTCTTTATTTGAGGTAGAGCAAGCTTTACCAGTTTCAGAATTTGAAAAATATATGACATCTGTTTTGAATCAAAATAAGAAAAGTGTTATTTGGTATGATGCTGATGATATAATTCAACCAGAATTACACAAGAAGCTTGGACAGCTCCTCACGTTAAGTCAGAAACAAATGTTTACATGTCCAAAAACTTTAATTCATCAATTTCGTTTGATCAAATCAGAAGCAGAGATAAAGTTAATGAAAAAGAGTTGCGATGTGGCATCAGCAGCTATAGCAACAGTCATTGAGAAATCCAAACCTGGAATAAATGAGCACCAGCTGTTTGCTACAGTTGATTATCAGTGCAGAATGAAAGGAGCTGAATTTTTAGCTTATCCGCCAGTAGTAGCTGGTGGAAGAAATGCTAACATTATCCATTACATTGCAAATAATCAAATTGTATGTAATAATGAAATGGTTTTGATGGATGCTGGTAATACCCATTTCTATAAGACATAAATAATTAGTATTGATTAAAATTACCAAAATTAACAGTTGTTCTAATATTTTTCAGGTTGTGAATATCATGGGTACTCTTCTGATATTACCAGGACATGGCCAATAAATGGTAAATTCACACCTTACCAAAGAATCTTGTATGAAATCGTTCTAGATGTTCAGAAGATTTTAATCGACAAATTGAAAGAAATGCCAAGTCTTGATATGGTTTATCACGACATGTGCAATCTTCTCGGCAAACGTTTACAAGAAGAGTGTCTAATACCAAAAGACTTGACGGGAAATAAATTACTAGCGGCAACTTACTTGTATTGTCCACATCACGTAGGTCATTATTTGGGTATGGATGTTCACGATACTCCAAAAATTTCGCGAAGTATCAGAGTTCAGCCAGGAATGATCGTAACGGTAGAACCAGGTAATTAGTGTTCTTTCTCAATAAATAATTCTACAAATCTAGTATTAATTTAAGAACAAGAATGAACAATGGTTTCGTTTTTATGCAGGCATTTACGTAAATCCAAAAAATCAGTACGCCCCACTCGAATTCCATAATTTCGGAATAAGAATAGAAGACGATGTTTTAATTCAAGATGATGGTCCGGTGGTTCTTAGTCAAAATTGCCCGAAAGAGACTGCTGATGTAGAAGCTCTGGCCCGAAAAAATCAGTCTTAATTTAATATTATACCCATTCCTGCTATTATATGTATATAATGAAGTTTTATTTAATAACCAAGATTGTACATTTGTACATAACGAAAACATTAATTTCAATTACAAATAGAAGAAAAAAATAAATGCAGGTTGATTGTACATTATAAAGAAATAAGTTTATTAAAAAGTCAAGTATGTAACAGTCACTCTACTCGTAAACCAGTTTGTTTGGATAAAGATGTACTTTATAGATTTGTAGCCAATAAAGAACAACGAGTAAAAACAATAGTAGCGCGTACAATAACAACGCTACCATTAATAACAACTTCAGTAAATAGTGAATTTTAGTGCTGTATAAAAACAAATAAAAATAAGAAGCAGGTAGAGCATCAACTTACAAAACACAAACACAAAAAAATAACAATTAAATCTTAATACATAAATATCAGAGAGAGATCGCTTAGAACTGAAGAGTTCGGAGTTTAGCATCGGCCTGCTTAAGAGTGACAAAGTTGGTAAGTTGCTTAACTCGCAGGCGCGACCAAACCAAATGATCATGAAGTGCGTGAATTTGAGCAGCCGCAAGTGCTGCACTCTCCGGGTAGATCACAGTCGTACATCCGAGACCTGTAAAAAATGTAGATGGATAAATTTAGTCATTATTTGATAAAGGCGGTTAAGAAAACCGCATGACTGGATTGCATCATTTCACTCCCTTATCTGTTGCCTTGTGGTGTACGCAAAAACATTTCGAGATTGACAGTAATTGTATTGAACTTCGGTTGTGAAACAAGAATTCAAGACGATTTGAGAAATTGACTGAATAATATGTTCGATTTCGATTTTTGTTATCTTTTTTTTCCGATTAGTATTAAGTAACATTTATCGATAAGAAAGATGAGCTTCGTTACGATATATCAACAGAAATTTCGAATAACAAGAAACGCTTTTCTCACAACTAGGTATCACTCATGGTAATAGTCCTTACATTAAACTTTTAATGAACAAGCATACTCGTCAACAAGTTAAACGTACCTGACGGTACTTTGAGCGATGACCAAACGTCCTGATTGAGATCCTGTGCATTAACAGGTGGGCAATTAATTACAGGGAAAGGTGTATTACCAGAGAGTACAGGGCCAAGACCATTGCT
>NW_026707098.1:57500-59895 GCF_024137745.1 Phymastichus coffea | reverse complement strand
CGGCGAGTCACTTGTCAATACAGCAAGTCCCTGGCCTGAAACGTCGTGCGCGGCGAGTCACTTGTGAATACAGCAAGTCCCAGGCCTGAAACGTCGTGCGCGGCGAGTCACTTGTCAATACAGCAAGTCCCTGGCCTGAAACGTCGTGCGCGGCGAGTCACTTGTGAATACAGCAAGTCCCTGGCCTGAAACGTCGTGCGCGGCGAGTCACATGTCAATCCAGCAAGTCCCTGGCCTGAAACGTCGTGCGCGGCGAGTCACTTGTGAATACAGCAAGTGCCTGGCCTGAAACGTCGTGCGCGGCGAGTCACTTGTCAATACAGCAAGTCCCTGGCCTGAAACGTCGTGCGCGGCGAGTCACTTGTAAATCCAGCAAGTCCCTGGCCTGAAACGTCGTGCGCGGCGAGTCACTTGTAAATCCAGCAAGTCCCTGGCCTGAAACGTCGTGTGCGGCGAGTCACTTGTAAATCCAGCAAGTCCCTGTCCTGAAACGTCGTGCGCGGCGAGTCACTTGTGAATACAGCAAGTCCCTGGCCTGAAACGTCGTGCGCGGCGAGTCACTTGTCAATACAGCAAGTCCCTGGCCTGAAACGTCGTGCGCGGCGAGTCACTTGTGAATACAGCAAGTCCCAGGCCTGAAACGTCGTGCGCGGCGAGTCACTTGTGAATACAGCAAGTCCCTGGCCTGAAACGTCGTGCGCGGCGAGTCACTTGTGAATACAGCAAGTCCCTGTCCTGAAACGTCGTGCGCGGCCAGTCACTTGTCAATACAGCAAGTCCCTGGCCTGAAACGTCGTGCGCGGCGAGTCACTTGTGAATACAGCAAGTCCCAGGCCTGAAACGTCGTGCGCGGCGAGTCACTTGTGAATACAGCAAGTCCCAGCCTGAAACGTCGTGCGCGGCGAGTCACTTGTGAATACAGCAAGTCCCTGGCCTGAAACGTCGTGCGCGGCGAGTCACTTGTAAATCCAGCAAGTCCCTGTCCTGAAACGTCGTGCGCGGCGAGTCACTTGTCAATACAGCAAGTCCCTGGCCTGAAACGTCGTGCGCGGCGAGTCACTTGTGAATACAGCAAGTCCCAGGCCTGAAACGTCGTGCGCGGCGAGTCACTTGTGAATACAGCAAGTCCCTGGCCTGAAACGTCGTGCGCGGCGAGTCACTTGTGAATCCAGCAAGTCCCTGGCCTGAAACGTCGTGCGCGGCGAGTCACTTGTGAATACAGCAAGTCCCAGGCCTGAAACGTCGTGCGCGGCGAGTCACTTGTGAATACAGCAAGTCCCAGGCCTGAAACGTCGTGCGCGGCGAGTCACTTGTCAATACAGCAAGTCCCTGGCCTGAAACGTCGTGCGCGGCGAGTCACTTGTGAATACAGCAAGTCCCTGGCCTGAAACGTCGTGCGCGGCGAGTCACTTGTAAATCCAGCAAGTCCCTGGCCTGAAACGTCGTGCGCGGCGAGTCACTTGTGAATACAGCAAGTGCCTGGCCTGAAACGTCGTGCGCGGCGAGTCACTTGTCAATACAGCAAGTCCCTGGCCTGAAACGTCGTGCGCGGCGAGTCACTTGTGAATACAGCAAGTCCCTGGCCTGAAACGTCGTGCGCGGCGAGTCACTTGTGAATACAGCAAGTGCCTGGCCTGAAACGTCGTGCGCGGCGAGTCACTTGTCAATACAGCAAGTCCCTGGCCTGAAACGTCGTGCCCGGCGATTTCCTCGTCAATGATGTTCGAAGAAGCTTCGGAGGATCCGCCCTTTCGATGAGGTTTTTGCCCATATAAAACAATGCTCAAGACCATTCGGCGCCGATGCCTCGGCGGCCCTTTCGGTATATGTAAGAGAGGTGCTCGAGTCGATGTAATCGTCTTGGGTATGCTCTCCATCGTTGTCATCCACTGCATTACCGCGGGTCGGTGTCTCTGACCGAATGGCCCTTATGCGGTAGGCGCCGTAGGCGTTACGAGTTCGTCGATTCTTCATTGAATCGTCGATAAATACCGAGCATCGACTCACTCGATTCCGAGCGAGAATAAACTTTTGCACGTCATTTCCACGCGAATGGCGATGAAATGTCGCTGACCACGACGACTTGGCATTTTTGTCTAACGTCGGGTAGCATTTTACTCAATTAACACGAGAGTCTGTTGAATTTGAACGATAATATCCATGGTGTGTCTCCGTCTGGTATAATACGGGCAGCGGAGATCGCCGTGACTCGTCGTGGGCATGTTGCAGCTATGAATTAGTTGTGACTGCTCGACGACGAGCAATTGTATAGCGAATAATTGCCCTCAAAGTTACGTTATATCGTACTTTGCTGTGCTCTCGACGACTTTGGTCGCATTGCGAAGCGTGTCGTCGATCCTTTTCAAGGATCGGCGTTCGACACGGTCGCGTGCTG
>NW_026707098.1:47500-52500 GCF_024137745.1 Phymastichus coffea | reverse complement strand
CACGAGTCAGTCGATCCTAAGCCCTAAGAGAAATCTAATGTCGATGACGGTGTACAATTTTTTAATGTAACTCGACTCGAGTGCACACCCGTCGGGCGAAAGGGAATCCGGTTCCTATTCCGGAACCCGGCAGCGGAACCGCATACAATTCGGGCCCTCGCAAGAGTGTTCGTCGGGGTAACCCAAAGTGACCTGGAGACGCCGTCGGGAGATCCGGGAAGAGTTTTCTTTTCTGTATAAGCGTTCGAGTTCCCTGGAAACCTCTAGCAGGGAGATAGGGTTTGGAACGCGAAGAGCACCGCAGTTGCGGCGGTGTCCGGATCTTCCCCTCGGACCTTGAAAATCCAGGAGAGGGCCACGTGGAGGTGTCGCGCCGGTTCGTACCCATATCCGCAGCAGGTCTCCAAGGTAAAGAGCCTCTAGTCGATAGACTAATGTAGGTAAGGGAAGTCGGCAAATTGGATCCGTAACTTCGGAATAAGGATTGGCTCTGAGGAGCGGGGCGTGTCGGGCTTGGTCGGGAAGTGGGTCTGGCTGACGTGCCGGGCCTGGGCGAGGTGAACTCGTTCCCCTCGAGGGGATGAGGGATCAGAGCTCGGTACCGTGCCTTGGCCTCCCACGGATCTTCCTTGCTGCGAGGCTTTCGGAGCGGTTTCTCCGTCCCGATCGTTCTCTTCGGCCGCCATTCAACGCTCAGCTCAGAACTGGCACGGACTAGGGGAATCCGACTGTCTAATTAAAACAAAGCATTGCGATGGCCCTCGCGGGTGATGACGCAATGTGATTTCTGCCCAGTGCTCTGAATGTCAACGTGAAGAAATTCAAGCAAGCGCGGGTAAACGGCGGGAGTAACTATGACTCTCTTAAGGTAGCCAAATGCCTCGTCATCTAATTAGTGACGCGCATGAATGGATTAACGAGATTCCCACTGTCCCTATCTACCCCTCAGCAAACCTACCGTGAACGTCTCCGTCGTGCTGAGGAGGAAACGCCGGGCGAGTGAGGGCGGTGTATTTGCACGCTCACTTGCTCGGTAGGCTAATCACGGGGGGCCCCATCAGCTGGCGCCTGGTGGGGCGGTCCTTGGGCTTCGGGGCGGCCTGCTCTTTGAGCAGCGTTGACCGAACCCCTTGGACCTCTGGCCTGCGGAAGCGTGGAGTGGTGCGGTGTGAGTCGATGGGAGAGGGTACAGGGCTGAAACTGGGAGCCCCTCCTTTCGGAGGGAGGGGAGTGCAAGCCCAGGCCGCGCGGTAGTACCGGGGCCCGGGTCAAGTTCGCCACTTGATCGGGCTGCCCCGTAGCAACGCGTGTAAAAACCGCTGTTGTCCGAAGCGCTCCGGGTGGCACCCGGGCGGGTAGCGTTAGGAGGCAGCGGGTTGCCGGCCCCGAGGCCACTCCCATTGATAAGCACCGTGTAAGCTCCGCGTGGAAGTAGGTTGGGGGTCCTGGGGGGGAGGGAGGCGTGGTTACCCCGTTGTTCAAGGGCTATCAAGCCAAATTAAGTATGAAATGTCGAGCCAAAATGAAAGTATGTCAAAATTGCACAACAAATCGGGTTACCCAGCCCACAAAAATGCGTTTGTGAAGGGGAGCAGTGAGGAGAGGAGTTCATCCGTCTCGTCTTGGGATTATAAGGAGGAGGAAAGGAGAGCGAGATCGAGATCCCGCTCTCCGAAGGGAAAGGAGGGAGAAAGAGAGACGATAGGAAGAAAGGTCGGGAAGAAGGAGAGACAGAAGATGAAGAAGGAGCTAGAGAAGAAAAGAGCAGAGGCGCTAGAGAAAAGAAGGAAGATAGAGGAGGAGAAGAAGAAGAGAGTGGAGGAGGACAAGAGAGAAATAGAAGGGAAGGAATTGGAAAAGAGGGAGAGGGAAGGGAGGGATACGGAGAGAAGACCGGAGGAGGAAGTTGGGAGGGAGAACAGGAAGGAGGAAGAGAGGGAAGAGGAGGAGAGGATGGAAGTGGGGGAGGCCTCGCAGATATTCGGGAAAAGGAGGATGATGGACAGAAACAAAGGAGGGAACAAAGATATCTATATAGTGTGTGAGGACTTGAGGAAAGGGCCCAAGATCATAAAGAAGGATACAGGGGATAGGGAATTGAGTAGGACTAGGGAGGGGAAGAGAGAGGAGGAGGGGAGTGTGGACAGAAAGAGCGAGAGAGTAAAGGAGGCGGAAAGGAGAAAGATAGAGGCGGAGGAGGAGGAAGCGAGGGAGGACGTGCTGACCAAGATGCGGTCCATTACCCGGGACCTTAGGAGCATCCTGTTGACGGATGCGAATAAGGTCACAAAATGGGTGGTGGATCGCGTAATGGGGCAGTGCGTGAAATACGAGGAATTAATACAGGGACTGATAGTCGAGAAAGCGAAAGTGGAAGGGGAGATGAGGGGGTATGAGAAAAGTGGGAAGGAGCTAGTGAAAATGGTGGGGCGTGCATGGGGGGAGGTGAAGGAGGCACTGGAAGGCGTCGAAAGGAAGGTGGATGGACTGGAGGAGAGGATGAAAGAAGGGGGTTGGGACTCTGGAGATCCGGAGAGAAGAAGGGAGAGAATGGGTGGACTGGAAAGTGAGGGGACAGGGGTGAAGAGCGGAAAGGAGGAGGAAGGTAGAGGAAGGAGTTATGCGGTGGTGGTGAAGGGAAATGTGGAGGAACTCACAGGTGGAGAGGTGAAGAGGAGGATGGTGGAGGTAATGCCACCGACGATGGGGGTTCGGATCAAATCGATTCGGCCCGCCAGAACCGGTGGAGGACTGGTGGTAGAGGTGCCGAGTGAGGCGGAGAGGGGTCGATTCCTGGGTAACCAGGGGCTGGTGGAGGCCGGGCTGAAGGTGGAGGCGCCAAGGAAGAGGGACCCGAGGATTGTTATCTACGGGGTAGAAAAGGAGCTAAAGGATGAGGTGTTGTTAGAGGGGCTATGGCTGCAGAATTGGAAGGGAGTAATAACGGAGGAAGATTTTAGGAATAGGGTGAAGGTAGTAAGGAGGATCGCGAGAAGGGAGGATAAGACGGGAAGGATAATAGTGAGGTGCCCGGCGGTAGGGAAGAATAAGGTGGTAAAGGAGGGAAGGATATATTTGGGATTAGGGAGCTACAGGAGTGAGGAGTTCGAGGAGGTGGACAGATGCTTTAAATGCCTGGGGTATGACCACCGGGCATTTCAATGCAAGAGGGGAGTAGTATGTTTTAGATGTGGGGGGGAAGGGCATGTTGCAATAAAATGTAAAGGGAAGGAGGAATGTGGGAGATGTAGGGAGAGGGGAGAACCAGCGGAGCACTCCATAAGGTCGCGGGAGTGCCCCGAATACAAAGTAAGACTGAGATGGGCGAGGAATAGGACGGATAATGGATAGAGAGGGAAGGGAATGGGTGGGGGTTAGGCTCCTCCAGCTGAACTGTCAGCGCAGCTACGCAGTGATGAGCGACCTCGGACAGTTTGCCCTGGAGGCGGGGATACAAATTCTCATCCTCCAGGAGCCGTATGTCTGGCGTGGCTGCGTGAGGGGTTTGCCTGGGGGGGCAAGGGTGTACTTAGGGAAAAATGGGACTAGTGCAATATGTGTGATAGGGGGGGGGATAGAATGTATGCGGGTAGAGGAGTGTAAGTGGGGGGATGGGGTATGTGTGTGGGTAAAAGGGGAGGGAGGGGAGATGTATGTGGGATCTGTATACTTGAGGCCGAAAGGAAGTGTGCAAGAAGGGTTAGAATATATTGATGAGATGGTGAAGGTGGCGAGGGGCAAGAAGTTAATGATCGGGATGGATGCGAATGCCACATCATGGATGTGGCACAGCAAGGAGATAAAGAGGGGAACAGGAGCTGCAAGGAGGGGGGAAGTGGTTGAGGAATGGTTAATGCGGTCAGATTTGGAGGTCATAAACTGCCCGACAGAACAGTACACCTTCTCGGGCCCACGCGGCCAGAGTGACATTGATGTCACACTGAGTGTGGGGACCGAGGAGGGGTGTATAATAGATTGGGAGGTGAGGGAGGAATGGCCACTAGGGGACCACAATCCCATAATAATAGATATGAGGGTGAGAATCGGGAGGGGAGAGGAGATAGGAAGGAAGGACAGGAGGATTAGGTGGAGGCAGGGAAAGTGCAATTGGGACAGATACGCGGAGGGACTGAGGGAGAAAGCGGAAATGACGGGGTGGGATAACTTCGTGAATATGGAGGTAAACGGGAAAGTTGCAATATTGAGTGAATGGATAACTAGTATGAATGATGAATGCATGAAAAGAGTGAAAGGGGAGAGTAAGAAAAGAAGACTGACGTGGTGGACTGAGGAGCTAGGGGAATTGAGGAAAGAGGCTAAGAGGAGGAGGAGAGAGTACCAAAGACTGAGAAGGAGAGAAGGGGATGTAGACGGAAACAAATGGAGAGAGTGGAAAGACTGCATGCGGAAATATAAGGATAAGATTAAGGATGAGAAAGATAGAGACTGGCAGGAAACAGTGAGAAGGGAGGGAAACCGGGATCCATGGGGGAAAATATATAGGATATGTTTAGGAAAGTACGAGAAGAGTGGATTGGCGGGGTTGAGAGCAAAGAAGGGGTGGACGAGGACCTGGGAGGAGAGCGCTCTGGCTTTGCTGGAGGAATTCTTTCCGGCCTGCGAGGATAGGGATGCCGGGGGATGGGAGTGGGACGAGGAAGAAGGGACGATTTACGATGAACAGGAGTTGGATAACGCGGTGGAAAAGATGAGGATGGGAAGGACCCCGGGGATTGATGGGATAACGAATGAGATGGTGAAGGCAGCTTATGATGGATTGAAGAAGGAGATGAGGGAGATGTACGGGGATTGTCTGAGGAACGGGGTCTTTCCCGGGCCTTGGAAGGAGGCTTGGGTGGTGCTGCTGCTCAAGTCTCCGGACAAGGACCCGGCCGAAGTCCGCTCGTATCGTCCGGTGTCCCTCTTAAGCGGGCTAGGAAAGGTGTTGGAGAGGATGATGGTGGGAAGAATGGAGAAGATTATGGAAGGAAAATGGAATG
>NW_026707098.1:35000-42500 GCF_024137745.1 Phymastichus coffea | reverse complement strand
CGAGAGCAATGCGCTTGAACATGTGCTGCGTTTGCGAGGCCAAGGAAGGCAATGCGCGTGGACTTGTGCTGCGTTTGGCTGGCCGGGAAGGCAATGCGCGTGCACTAGTGCTTCCTTTTTCCTGGCCAACGAGAGCAATGCGCTTGAACATGTGCTGCGTTTGCGAGGCCAAGGAAGGCAATGCGCGTGGACTTGTGCTGCGTTTCGCTGGCCGGGAAGGCAATGCGCGTGCACTAGTGCTTCCTTTTTCCTGGCCAACGAAAGCAATGCGCGTGCACTTGTGCTTCCTTTTGCCTGGCCAACGAGAGCAATGCGCGTGCACTTGTGCTTCCTTTTTCCTGGCCAACGAAAGCAATGCGCGTGAACATGTGCTGCGTTTGCGAGGCCAAGGAAGGCAATGCGCGTGGACTTGTGCTGCGTTTGCGAGGCCAAGGAAGGCAATGCGCGTGGACTTGTGCTGAGTTTGGCTGGCCAAGGAAAGCAATGCGCGTGGACTTGTGCTTCCTTTTTCCTGGCCAACGAAAGCAATGCGCGTGAACATGTGCTGCGTATGCGTGGCCAAGGAGAGCGATGCGCGTGAACATGTACGTTTCGGTGGGGATGCGCGTGAACTCGATGACGGCTCTCTCGACCTGGTCAATAGGCGGCGAACGTCGACTCCGAGTTTTTCTTCTTAAAGCTCTGGCAATAGAGCACGTCTTCCGATTGGTGATAGGCGCGAATGTATTAACGGTATTTCGACTGTCGTCCTTATATATTATCGTCGAACTACTGTCCGGCAGACAAACTTCTCATTTGAACGCGCAAAAATCAGTGGAAACGGCGACCGTACGCCGACAACGTGGCGCTACGGCGAACACCGGCGCACAGCTGGGTTCGCCGCTCCGGACTGAGCTCCGTCGACGCAGCGTCCGGCGCTCGTTTAGCACGAACTGTGGAAATATCAAAGCGTTAGTGACCCTCCATAAAGCGGACTCGATTGCCTATAACAGATGGAAAATAGTTGGTGGTAATGCTCATTATGTGAGAAGTAGGCTAATGCCACGAGCTCGCACCGCTGCTGTGGGTACACTCGCTCGGGAGCAGGCCGATATCTAGTCGGCTGGAACGAGCAAACAGGATTGTTAGAAGGGATGGAGGGGGGACTCCTTGACCACAACAGCAAATGCAATGCGCCTGCACTTAACACTCTTCTGTTCATGAGGGGCAATGCGCGTGAATTCCGTACAACTGGCAAGTCCCTGGCCTGAAACGTCGTGCGCGGCGAGTCACTTGTAAATCCATCAAGTGCCTGGCCTGAAACGTCGTGTGCGGCGAGTCACTTGTAAATCCAGCAAGTCCCTGTCCTGAAACGTCGTGCGCGGCGAGTCACTTGTCAATACAGCAAGTCCCTGGCCTGAAACGTCGTGCGCGGCGAGTCACTTGTGAATACAGCAAGTCCCTGGCCTGAAACGTCGTGCGCGGCGAGTCACTTGTGAATACAGCAAGTCCCTGGCCTGAAACGTCGTGCGCGGCGAGTCACTTGTAAATCCAGCAAGTCCCTGGCCTGAAACGTCGTGTGCGGCGAGTCACTTGTAAATCCAGCAAGTCCCTGTCCTGAAACGTCGTGCGCGGCGAGTCACTTGTGAATACAGCAAGTCCCTGGCCTGAAACGTCGTGCGCGGCGAGTCACTTGTCAATACAGCAAGTCCCTGGCCTGAAACGTCGTGCGCGGCGAGTCACTTGTGAATACAGCAAGTCCCAGGCCTGAAACGTCGTGCGCGGCGAGTCACTTGTGAATACAGCAAGTCCCTGGCCTGAAACGTCGTGCGCGGCGAGTCACTTGTGAATACAGCAAGTCCCTGGCCTGAAACGTCGTGCGCGGCGAGTCACTTGTAAATCCAGCAAGTCCCTGGCCTGAAACGTCGTGCGCGGCGAGTCACTTGTAAATCCATCAAGTGCCTGGCCTGAAACGTCGTGTGCGGCGAGTCACTTGTAAATCCAGCAAGTCCCTGTCCTGAAACGTCGTGCGCGGCGAGTCACTTGTCAATACAGCAAGTCCCTGGCCTGAAACGTCGTGCGCGGCGAGTCACTTGTGAATACAGCAAGTCCCAGGCCTGAAACGTCGTGCGCGGCGAGTCACTTGTGAATACAGCAAGTGCCTGGCCTGAAACGTCGTGCGCGGCGAGTCACTTGTGAATACAGCAAGTCCCTGGCCTGAAACGTCGTGCGCGGCGAGTCACTTGTGAATCCAGCAAGTCCCTGGCCTGAAACGTCGTGCGCGGCGAGTCACTTGTAAATCCATCAAGTGCCTGGCCTGAAACGTCGTGCGCGGCGAGTCACTTGTCAATACAGCAAGTCCCTGGCCTGAAACGTCGTGCGCGGCGAGTCACTTGTGAATACAGCAAGTCCCAGGCCTGAAACGTCGTGCGCGGCGAGTCACTTGTGAATACAGCAAGTCCCTGGCCTGAAACGTCGTGCGCGGCGAGTCACTTGTGAATACAGCAAGTCCCTGGCCTGAAACGTCGTGCGCGGCGAGTCACTTGTAAATCCAGCAAGTCCCTGGCCTGAAACGTCGTGCGCGGCGAGTCACTTGTAAATCCATCAAGTGCCTGGCCTGAAACGTCGTGTGCGGCGAGTCACTTGTAAATCCAGCAAGTCCCTGTCCTGAAACGTCGTGCGCGGCGAGTCACTTGTCAATACAGCAAGTCCCTGGCCTGAAACGTCGTGCGCGGCGAGTCACTTGTGAATACAGCAAGTCCCAGGCCTGAAACGTCGTGCGCGGCGAGTCACTTGTGAATACAGCAAGTCCCTGGCCTGAAACGTCGTGCGCGGCGAGTCACTTGTGAATCCAGCAAGTCCCTGGCCTGAAACGTCGTGCGCGGCGAGTCACTTGTAAATCCATCAAGTGCCTGGCCTGAAACGTCGTGCGCGGCGAGTCACTTGTCAATACAGCAAGTCCCTGGCCTGAAACGTCGTGCGCGGCGAGTCACTTGTCAATACAGCAAGTCCCTGGCCTGAAACGTCGTGCGCGGCGAGTCACTTGTCAATACAGCAAGTCCCTGGCCTGAAACGTCGTGCGCGGCGAGTCACTTGTGAATACAGCAAGTCCCAGGCCTGAAACGTCGTGCGCGGCGAGTCACTTGTCAATACAGCAAGTCCCTGGCCTGAAACGTCGTGCGCGGCGAGTCACTTGTGAATACAGCAAGTCCCTGGCCTGAAACGTCGTGCGCGGCGAGTCACTTGTAAATCCAGCAAGTCCCTGGCCTGAAACGTCGTGCGCGGCGAGTCACTTGTGAATACAGCAAGTGCCTGGCCTGAAACGTCGTGCGCGGCGAGTCACTTGTCAATACAGCAAGTCCCTGGCCTGAAACGTCGTGCGCGGCGAGTCACTTGTGAATACAGCAAGTCCCTGGCCTGAAACGTCGTGCGCGGCGAGTCACTTGTGAATACAGCAAGTGCCTGGCCTGAAACGTCGTGCGCGGCGAGTCACTTGTGAATACAGCAAGTCCCTGGCCTGAAACGTCGTGCGCGGCGAGTCACTTGTGAATCCAGCAAGTCCCTGGCCTGAAACGTCGTGCGCGGCGAGTCACTTGTAAATCCATCAAGTGCCTGGCCTGAAACGTCGTGCGCGGCGAGTCACTTGTCAATACAGCAAGTCCCTGGCCTGAAACGTCGTGCGCGGCGAGTCACTTGTCAATACAGCAAGTCCCTGGCCTGAAACGTCGTGCGCGGCGAGTCACTTGTCAATACAGCAAGTCCCTGGCCTGAAACGTCGTGCGCGGCGAGTCACTTGTGAATACAGCAAGTCCCAGGCCTGAAACGTCGTGCGCGGCGAGTCACTTGTCAATACAGCAAGTCCCTGGCCTGAAACGTCGTGCGCGGCGAGTCACTTGTGAATACAGCAAGTCCCTGGCCTGAAACGTCGTGCGCGGCGAGTCACATGTCAATCCAGCAAGTCCCTGGCCTGAAACGTCGTGCGCGGCGAGTCACTTGTGAATACAGCAAGTGCCTGGCCTGAAACGTCGTGCGCGGCGAGTCACTTGTCAATACAGCAAGTCCCTGGCCTGAAACGTCGTGCGCGGCGAGTCACTTGTAAATCCAGCAAGTCCCTGGCCTGAAACGTCGTGCGCGGCGAGTCACTTGTAAATCCAGCAAGTCCCTGGCCTGAAACGTCGTGTGCGGCGAGTCACTTGTAAATCCAGCAAGTCCCTGTCCTGAAACGTCGTGCGCGGCGAGTCACTTGTGAATACAGCAAGTCCCTGGCCTGAAACGTCGTGCGCGGCGAGTCACTTGTCAATACAGCAAGTCCCTGGCCTGAAACGTCGTGCGCGGCGAGTCACTTGTGAATACAGCAAGTCCCAGGCCTGAAACGTCGTGCGCGGCGAGTCACTTGTGAATACAGCAAGTCCCTGGCCTGAAACGTCGTGCGCGGCGAGTCACTTGTGAATCCAGCAAGTCCCTGGCCTGAAACGTCGTGCGCGGCGAGTCACTTGTAAATCCATCAAGTGCCTGGCCTGAAACGTCGTGCGCGGCGAGTCACTTGTCAATACAGCAAGTCCCTGGCCTGAAACGTCGTGCGCGGCGAGTCACTTGTCAATACAGCAAGTCCCTGGCCTGAAACGTCGTGCGCGGCGAGTCACTTGTCAATACAGCAAGTCCCTGGCCTGAAACGTCGTGCGCGGCGAGTCACTTGTGAATACAGCAAGTCCCAGGCCTGAAACGTCGTGCGCGGCGAGTCACTTGTCAATACAGCAAGTCCCTGGCCTGAAACGTCGTGCGCGGCGAGTCACTTGTGAATACAGCAAGTCCCTGGCCTGAAACGTCGTGCGCGGCGAGTCACTTGTAAATCCAGCAAGTCCCTGGCCTGAAACGTCGTGCGCGGCGAGTCACTTGTGAATACAGCAAGTGCCTGGCCTGAAACGTCGTGCGCGGCGAGTCACTTGTCAATACAGCAAGTCCCTGGCCTGAAACGTCGTGCGCGGCGAGTCACTTGTGAATACAGCAAGTCCCTGGCCTGAAACGTCGTGCGCGGCGAGTCACTTGTGAATACAGCAAGTGCCTGGCCTGAAACGTCGTGCGCGGCGAGTCACTTGTGAATACAGCAAGTCCCTGGCCTGAAACGTCGTGCGCGGCGAGTCACTTGTGAATCCAGCAAGTCCCTGGCCTGAAACGTCGTGCGCGGCGAGTCACTTGTAAATCCATCAAGTGCCTGGCCTGAAACGTCGTGCGCGGCGAGTCACTTGTCAATACAGCAAGTCCCTGGCCTGAAACGTCGTGCGCGGCGAGTCACTTGTCAATACAGCAAGTCCCTGGCCTGAAACGTCGTGCGCGGCGAGTCACTTGTCAATACAGCAAGTCCCTGGCCTGAAACGTCGTGCGCGGCGAGTCACTTGTGAATACAGCAAGTCCCAGGCCTGAAACGTCGTGCGCGGCGAGTCACTTGTCAATACAGCAAGTCCCTGGCCTGAAACGTCGTGCGCGGCGAGTCACTTGTGAATACAGCAAGTCCCTGGCCTGAAACGTCGTGCGCGGCGAGTCACATGTCAATCCAGCAAGTCCCTGGCCTGAAACGTCGTGCGCGGCGAGTCACTTGTGAATACAGCAAGTGCCTGGCCTGAAACGTCGTGCGCGGCGAGTCACTTGTCAATACAGCAAGTCCCTGGCCTGAAACGTCGTGCGCGGCGAGTCACTTGTAAATCCAGCAAGTCCCTGGCCTGAAACGTCGTGCGCGGCGAGTCACTTGTAAATCCAGCAAGTCCCTGGCCTGAAACGTCGTGTGCGGCGAGTCACTTGTAAATCCAGCAAGTCCCTGTCCTGAAACGTCGTGCGCGGCGAGTCACTTGTGAATACAGCAAGTCCCTGGCCTGAAACGTCGTGCGCGGCGAGTCACTTGTCAATACAGCAAGTCCCTGGCCTGAAACGTCGTGCGCGGCGAGTCACTTGTGAATACAGCAAGTCCCAGGCCTGAAACGTCGTGCGCGGCGAGTCACTTGTGAATACAGCAAGTCCCTGGCCTGAATCGTCGTGCGCGGCGAGTCACTTGTGAATACAGCAAGTCCCTGTCCTGAAACGTCGTGCGCGGCCAGTCACTTGTCAATACAGCAAGTCCCTGGCCTGAAACGTCGTGCGCGGCGAGTCACTTGTGAATACAGCAAGTCCCAGGCCTGAAACGTCGTGCGCGGCGAGTCACTTGTGAATACAGCAAGTCCCAGGCCTGAAACGTCGTGCGCGGCGAGTCACTTGTGAATACAGCAAGTCCCTGGCCTGAAACGTCGTGCGCGGCGAGTCACTTGTAAATCCAGCAAGTCCCTGTCCTGAAACGTCGTGCGCGGCGAGTCACTTGTCAATACAGCAAGTCCCTGGCCTGAAACGTCGTGCGCGGCGAGTCACTTGTGAATACAGCAAGTCCCAGGCCTGAAACGTCGTGCGCGGCGAGTCACTTGTGAATACAGCAAGTCCCTGGCCTGAAACGTCGTGCGCGGCGAGTCACTTGTGAATCCAGCAAGTCCCTGGCCTGAAACGTCGTGCGCGGCGAGTCACTTGTGAATACAGCAAGTCCCAGGCCTGAAACGTCGTGCGCGGCGAGTCACTTGTGAATACAGCAAGTCCCAGGCCTGAAACGTCGTGCGCGGCGAGTCACTTGTCAATACAGCAAGTCCCTGGCCTGAAACGTCGTGCGCGGCGAGTCACTTGTGAATACAGCAAGTCCCTGGCCTGAAACGTCGTGCGCGGCGAGTCACTTGTAAATCCAGCAAGTCCCTGGCCTGAAACGTCGTGCGCGGCGAGTCACTTGTGAATACAGCAAGTGCCTGGCCTGAAACGTCGTGCGCGGCGAGTCACTTGTCAATACAGCAAGTCCCTGGCCTGAAACGTCGTGCGCGGCGAGTCACTTGTGAATACAGCAAGTCCCTGGCCTGAAACGTCGTGCGCGGCGAGTCACTTGTGAATACAGCAAGTGCCTGGCCTGAAACGTCGTGCGCGGCGAGTCACTTGTCAATACAGCAAGTCCCTGGCCTGAAACGTCGTGCCCGGCGATTTCCTCGTCAATGATGTTCGAAGAAGCTTCGGAGGATCCGCCCTTTCGATGAGGTTTTTGCCCATATAAAACAATGCTCAAGACCATTCGGCGCCGATGCCTCGGCGGCCCTTTCGGTATATGTAAGAGAGGTGCTCGAGTCGATGTAATCGTCTTGGGTATGCTCTCCATCGTTGTCATCCACTGCATTACCGCGGGTCGGTGTCTCTGACCGAATGGCCCTTATGCGGTAGGCGCCGTAGGCGTTACGAGTTCGTCGATTCTTCATTGAATCGTCGATAAATACCGAGCATCGACTCACTCGATTCCGAGCGAGAATAAACTTTTGCACGTCATTTCCACGCGAATGGCGATGAAATGTCGCTGACCACGACGACTTGGCATTTTTGTCTAACGTCGGGTAGCATTTTACTCAATTAACACGAGAGTCTGTTGAATTTGAACGATAATATCCATGGTGTGTCTCCGTCTGGTATAATACG
>NW_026707098.1:25000-27500 GCF_024137745.1 Phymastichus coffea | reverse complement strand
GCGAATAAGGTCACAAAATGGGTGGTGGATCGCGTAATGGGGCAGTGCGTGAAATACGAGGAATTAATACAGGGACTGATAGTCGAGAAAGCGAAAGTGGAAGGGGAGATGAGGGGGTATGAGAAAAGTGGGAAGGAGCTAGTGAAAATGGTGGGGCGTGCATGGGGGGAGGTGAAGGAGGCACTGGAAGGCGTCGAAAGGAAGGTGGATGGACTGGAGGAGAGGATGAAAGAAGGGGGTTGGGACTCTGGAGATCCGGAGAGAAGAAGGGAGAGAATGGGTGGACTGGAAAGTGAGGGGACAGGGGTGAAGAGCGGAAAGGAGGAGGAAGGTAGAGGAAGGAGTTATGCGGTGGTGGTGAAGGGAAATGTGGAGGAACTCACAGGTGGAGAGGTGAAGAGGAGGATGGTGGAGGTAATGCCACCGACGATGGGGGTTCGGATCAAATCGATTCGGCCCGCCAGAACCGGTGGAGGACTGGTGGTAGAGGTGCCGAGTGAGGCGGAGAGGGGTCGATTCCTGGGTAACCAGGGGCTGGTGGAGGCCGGGCTGAAGGTGGAGGCGCCAAGGAAGAGGGACCCGAGGATTGTTATCTACGGGGTAGAAAAGGAGCTAAAGGATGAGGTGTTGTTAGAGGGGCTATGGCTGCAGAATTGGAAGGGAGTAATAACGGAGGAAGATTTTAGGAATAGGGTGAAGGTAGTAAGGAGGATCGCGAGAAGGGAGGATAAGACGGGAAGGATAATAGTGAGGTGCCCGGCGGTAGGGAAGAATAAGGTGGTAAAGGAGGGAAGGATATATTTGGGATTAGGGAGCTACAGGAGTGAGGAGTTCGAGGAGGTGGACAGATGCTTTAAATGCCTGGGGTATGACCACCGGGCATTTCAATGCAAGAGGGGAGTAGTATGTTTTAGATGTGGGGGGGAAGGGCATGTTGCAATAAAATGTAAAGGGAAGGAGGAATGTGGGAGATGTAGGGAGAGGGGAGAACCAGCGGAGCACTCCATAAGGTCGCGGGAGTGCCCCGAATACAAAGTAAGACTGAGATGGGCGAGGAATAGGACGGATAATGGATAGAGAGGGAAGGGAATGGGTGGGGGTTAGGCTCCTCCAGCTGAACTGTCAGCGCAGCTACGCAGTGATGAGCGACCTCGGACAGTTTGCCCTGGAGGCGGGGATACAAATTCTCATCCTCCAGGAGCCGTATGTCTGGCGTGGCTGCGTGAGGGGTTTGCCTGGGGGGGCAAGGGTGTACTTAGGGAAAAATGGGACTAGTGCAATATGTGTGATAGGGGGGGGGATAGAATGTATGCGGGTAGAGGAGTGTAAGTGGGGGGATGGGGTATGTGTGTGGGTAAAAGGGGAGGGAGGGGAGATGTATGTGGGATCTGTATACTTGAGGCCGAAAGGAAGTGTGCAAGAAGGGTTAGAATATATTGATGAGATGGTGAAGGTGGCGAGGGGCAAGAAGTTAATGATCGGGATGGATGCGAATGCCACATCATGGATGTGGCACAGCAAGGAGATAAAGAGGGGAACAGGAGCTGCAAGGAGGGGGGAAGTGGTTGAGGAATGGTTAATGCGGTCAGATTTGGAGGTCATAAACTGCCCGACAGAACAGTACACCTTCTCGGGCCCACGCGGCCAGAGTGACATTGATGTCACACTGAGTGTGGGGACCGAGGAGGGGTGTATAATAGATTGGGAGGTGAGGGAGGAATGGCCACTAGGGGACCACAATCCCATAATAATAGATATGAGGGTGAGAATCGGGAGGGGAGAGGAGATAGGAAGGAAGGACAGGAGGATTAGGTGGAGGCAGGGAAAGTGCAATTGGGACAGATACGCGGAGGGACTGAGGGAGAAAGCGGAAATGACGGGGTGGGATAACTTCGTGAATATGGAGGTAAACGGGAAAGTTGCAATATTGAGTGAATGGATAACTAGTATGAATGATGAATGCATGAAAAGAGTGAAAGGGGAGAGTAAGAAAAGAAGACTGACGTGGTGGACTGAGGAGCTAGGGGAATTGAGGAAAGAGGCTAAGAGGAGGAGGAGAGAGTACCAAAGACTGAGAAGGAGAGAAGGGGATGTAGACGGAAACAAATGGAGAGAGTGGAAAGACTGCATGCGGAAATATAAGGATAAGATTAAGGATGAGAAAGATAGAGACTGGCAGGAAACAGTGAGAAGGGAGGGAAACCGGGATCCATGGGGGAAAATATATAGGATATGTTTAGGAAAGTACGAGAAGAGTGGATTGGCGGGGTTGAGAGCAAAGAAGGGGTGGACGAGGACCTGGGAGGAGAGCGCTCTGGCTTTGCTGGAGGAATTCTTTCCGGCCTGCGAGGATAGGGATGCCGGGGGATGGGAGTGGGACGAGGAAGAAGGGACGATTTACGATGAACAGGAGTTGGATAACGCGGTGGAAAAGATGAGGATGGGAAGGACCCCGGGGATTGATGGGATAACGAATGAGATGGTGAAGGCAGCTTATGAT
>NW_026707098.1:15000-20000 GCF_024137745.1 Phymastichus coffea | reverse complement strand
CTTTTTCCTGGCCAACGAAAGCAATGCGCGTGAACATGTGCTGCGTTTGCGAGGCCAAGGAAGGCAATGCGCGTGGACTTGTGCTGCGTTTGGCTGGCCGGGAGAGCAATGCGCGTGCACTAGTGCTTCCTTTTTCCTGGCCAACGAGAGCAATGCGCTTGAACATGTGCTGCGTTTGCGAGGCCAAGGAAGGCAATGCGCGTGGACTTGTGCTGCGTTTGGCTGGCCGGGAGAGCAATGCGCGTGCACTAGTGCTTCCTTTTTCCTGGCCAACGAGAGCAATGCGCTTGAACATGTGCTGCGTTTGCGAGGCCAAGGAAGGCAATGCGCGTGGACTTGTGCTGCGTTTGGCTGGCCGGGAAGGCAATGCGCGTGCACTAGTGCTTCCTTTTTCCTGGCCAACGAGAGCAATGCGCTTGAACATGTGCTGCGTTTGCGAGGCCAAGGAAGGCAATGCGCGTGGACTTGTGCTGCGTTTCGCTGGCCGGGAAGGCAATGCGCGTGCACTAGTGCTTCCTTTTTCCTGGCCAACGAAAGCAATGCGCGTGCACTTGTGCTTCCTTTTGCCTGGCCAACGAGAGCAATGCGCGTGCACTTGTGCTTCCTTTTTCCTGGCCAACGAAAGCAATGCGCGTGAACATGTGCTGCGTTTGCGAGGCCAAGGAAGGCAATGCGCGTGGACTTGTGCTGCGTTTGCGAGGCCAAGGAAGGCAATGCGCGTGGACTTGTGCTGAGTTTGGCTGGCCAAGGAAAGCAATGCGCGTGGACTTGTGCTTCCTTTTTCCTGGCCAACGAAAGCAATGCGCGTGAACATGTGCTGCGTATGCGTGGCCAAGGAGAGCGATGCGCGTGAACATGTACGTTTCGGTGGGGATGCGCGTGAACTCGATGACGGCTCTCTCGACCTGGTCAATAGGCGGCGAACGTCGACTCCGAGTTTTTCTTCTTAAAGCTCTGGCAATAGAGCACGTCTTCCGATTGGTGATAGGCGCGAATGTATTAACGGTATTTCGACTGTCGTCCTTATATATTATCGTCGAACTACTGTCCGGCAGACAAACTTCTCATTTGAACGCGCAAAAATCAGTGGAAACGGCGACCGTACGCCGACAACGTGGCGCTACGGCGAACACCGGCGCACAGCTGGGTTCGCCGCTCCGGACTGAGCTCCGTCGACGCAGCGTCCGGCGCTCGTTTAGCACGAACTGTGGAAATATCAAAGCGTTAGTGACCCTCCATAAAGCGGACTCGATTGCCTATAACAGATGGAAAATAGTTGGTGGTAATGCTCATTATGTGAGAAGTAGGCTAATGCCACGAGCTCGCACCGCTGCTGTGGGTACACTCGCTCGGGAGCAGGCCGATATCTAGTCGGCTGGAACGAGCAAACAGGATTGTTAGAAGGGATGGAGGGGGGACTCCTTGACCACAACAGCAAATGCAATGCGCCTGCACTTAACACTCTTCTGTTCATGAGGGGCAATGCGCGTGAATTCCGTACAACTGGCAAGTCCCTGGCCTGAAACGTCGTGCGCGGCGAGTCACTTGTAAATCCATCAAGTGCCTGGCCTGAAACGTCGTGTGCGGCGAGTCACTTGTAAATCCAGCAAGTCCCTGTCCTGAAACGTCGTGCGCGGCGAGTCACTTGTCAATACAGCAAGTCCCTGGCCTGAAACGTCGTGCGCGGCGAGTCACTTGTGAATACAGCAAGTCCCTGGCCTGAAACGTCGTGCGCGGCGAGTCACTTGTGAATACAGCAAGTCCCTGGCCTGAAACGTCGTGCGCGGCGAGTCACTTGTAAATCCAGCAAGTCCCTGGCCTGAAACGTCGTGTGCGGCGAGTCACTTGTAAATCCAGCAAGTCCCTGTCCTGAAACGTCGTGCGCGGCGAGTCACTTGTGAATACAGCAAGTCCCTGGCCTGAAACGTCGTGCGCGGCGAGTCACTTGTCAATACAGCAAGTCCCTGGCCTGAAACGTCGTGCGCGGCGAGTCACTTGTGAATACAGCAAGTCCCAGGCCTGAAACGTCGTGCGCGGCGAGTCACTTGTGAATACAGCAAGTCCCTGGCCTGAAACGTCGTGCGCGGCGAGTCACTTGTGAATACAGCAAGTCCCTGGCCTGAAACGTCGTGCGCGGCGAGTCACTTGTAAATCCAGCAAGTCCCTGGCCTGAAACGTCGTGCGCGGCGAGTCACTTGTAAATCCATCAAGTGCCTGGCCTGAAACGTCGTGTGCGGCGAGTCACTTGTAAATCCAGCAAGTCCCTGTCCTGAAACGTCGTGCGCGGCGAGTCACTTGTCAATACAGCAAGTCCCTGGCCTGAAACGTCGTGCGCGGCGAGTCACTTGTGAATACAGCAAGTCCCAGGCCTGAAACGTCGTGCGCGGCGAGTCACTTGTGAATACAGCAAGTGCCTGGCCTGAAACGTCGTGCGCGGCGAGTCACTTGTGAATACAGCAAGTCCCTGGCCTGAAACGTCGTGCGCGGCGAGTCACTTGTGAATCCAGCAAGTCCCTGGCCTGAAACGTCGTGCGCGGCGAGTCACTTGTAAATCCATCAAGTGCCTGGCCTGAAACGTCGTGCGCGGCGAGTCACTTGTCAATACAGCAAGTCCCTGGCCTGAAACGTCGTGCGCGGCGAGTCACTTGTGAATACAGCAAGTCCCAGGCCTGAAACGTCGTGCGCGGCGAGTCACTTGTGAATACAGCAAGTCCCTGGCCTGAAACGTCGTGCGCGGCGAGTCACTTGTGAATACAGCAAGTCCCTGGCCTGAAACGTCGTGCGCGGCGAGTCACTTGTAAATCCAGCAAGTCCCTGGCCTGAAACGTCGTGCGCGGCGAGTCACTTGTAAATCCATCAAGTGCCTGGCCTGAAACGTCGTGTGCGGCGAGTCACTTGTAAATCCAGCAAGTCCCTGTCCTGAAACGTCGTGCGCGGCGAGTCACTTGTCAATACAGCAAGTCCCTGGCCTGAAACGTCGTGCGCGGCGAGTCACTTGTGAATACAGCAAGTCCCAGGCCTGAAACGTCGTGCGCGGCGAGTCACTTGTGAATACAGCAAGTCCCTGGCCTGAAACGTCGTGCGCGGCGAGTCACTTGTGAATCCAGCAAGTCCCTGGCCTGAAACGTCGTGCGCGGCGAGTCACTTGTAAATCCATCAAGTGCCTGGCCTGAAACGTCGTGCGCGGCGAGTCACTTGTCAATACAGCAAGTCCCTGGCCTGAAACGTCGTGCGCGGCGAGTCACTTGTCAATACAGCAAGTCCCTGGCCTGAAACGTCGTGCGCGGCGAGTCACTTGTCAATACAGCAAGTCCCTGGCCTGAAACGTCGTGCGCGGCGAGTCACTTGTGAATACAGCAAGTCCCAGGCCTGAAACGTCGTGCGCGGCGAGTCACTTGTCAATACAGCAAGTCCCTGGCCTGAAACGTCGTGCGCGGCGAGTCACTTGTGAATACAGCAAGTCCCTGGCCTGAAACGTCGTGCGCGGCGAGTCACTTGTAAATCCAGCAAGTCCCTGGCCTGAAACGTCGTGCGCGGCGAGTCACTTGTGAATACAGCAAGTGCCTGGCCTGAAACGTCGTGCGCGGCGAGTCACTTGTCAATACAGCAAGTCCCTGGCCTGAAACGTCGTGCGCGGCGAGTCACTTGTGAATACAGCAAGTCCCTGGCCTGAAACGTCGTGCGCGGCGAGTCACTTGTGAATACAGCAAGTGCCTGGCCTGAAACGTCGTGCGCGGCGAGTCACTTGTGAATACAGCAAGTCCCTGGCCTGAAACGTCGTGCGCGGCGAGTCACTTGTGAATCCAGCAAGTCCCTGGCCTGAAACGTCGTGCGCGGCGAGTCACTTGTAAATCCATCAAGTGCCTGGCCTGAAACGTCGTGCGCGGCGAGTCACTTGTCAATACAGCAAGTCCCTGGCCTGAAACGTCGTGCGCGGCGAGTCACTTGTCAATACAGCAAGTCCCTGGCCTGAAACGTCGTGCGCGGCGAGTCACTTGTCAATACAGCAAGTCCCTGGCCTGAAACGTCGTGCGCGGCGAGTCACTTGTGAATACAGCAAGTCCCAGGCCTGAAACGTCGTGCGCGGCGAGTCACTTGTCAATACAGCAAGTCCCTGGCCTGAAACGTCGTGCGCGGCGAGTCACTTGTGAATACAGCAAGTCCCTGGCCTGAAACGTCGTGCGCGGCGAGTCACATGTCAATCCAGCAAGTCCCTGGCCTGAAACGTCGTGCGCGGCGAGTCACTTGTGAATACAGCAAGTGCCTGGCCTGAAACGTCGTGCGCGGCGAGTCACTTGTCAATACAGCAAGTCCCTGGCCTGAAACGTCGTGCGCGGCGAGTCACTTGTAAATCCAGCAAGTCCCTGGCCTGAAACGTCGTGCGCGGCGAGTCACTTGTAAATCCAGCAAGTCCCTGGCCTGAAACGTCGTGGGCGGCGAGTCACTTGTAAATCCAGCAAGTCCCTGTCCTGAAACGTCGTGCGCGGCGAGTCACTTGTGAATACAGCAAGTCCCTGGCCTGAAACGTCGTGCGCGGCGAGTCACTTGTCAATACAGCAAGTCCCTGGCCTGAAACGTCGTGCGCGGCGAGTCACTTGTGAATACAGCAAGTCCCAGGCCTGAAACGTCGTGCGCGGCGAGTCACTTGTGAATACAGCAAGTCCCTGGCCTGAAACGTCGTGCGCGGCGAGTCACTTGTGAATCCAGCAAGTCCCTGGCCTGAAACGTCGTGCGCGGCGAGTCACTTGTAAATCCATCAAGTGCCTGGCCTGAAACGTCGTGCGCGGCGAGTCACTTGTCAATACAGCAAGTCCCTGGCCTGAAACGTCGTGCGCGGCGAGTCACTTGTCAATACAGCAAGTCCCTGGCCTGAAACGTCGTGCGCGGCGAGTCACTTGTCAATACAGCAAGTCCCTGGCCTGAAACGTCGTGCGCGGCGAGTCACTTGTGAATACAGCAAGTCCCAGGCCTGAAACGTCGTGCGCGGCGAGTCACTTGTC
>NW_026707097.1:0-60280 GCF_024137745.1 Phymastichus coffea | reverse complement strand
AGTAAAGGTAGATCAAGTCATCGTGATGGACGACACCTATTTGAAAAAAGAATTATTAATCAAAGATAAACGCTTAGAGTTCTGCAAGTATCTTACCGAAAGGTGTGTTGTTGCTATACGTCTGATGGCTGTATCTACCCTGATAGACAAACTCGTAACGACGTACGGGTTTCTTGTTATATTTTGCCATAAGATTCACTAGCTGATTATTTGGCCAGCCTACGATAGCATCGGCATAAATCTACACATTACATACAAAAGCCTTCAATCGAAATTTTCTGTACGTCAACTCTTTGATATTTTACGTATATCTACCTGCGCAAGCTTGTCAGCATTCTTGATACTAATGGGTTCATTACCGAAATAGAATTTTCGCAATTCTCGACTGGCGTTTAGTGATTGTTCACCAGTACGATCGTATTGGAAGGAAATCGGTGCAACTCGCTCCCATTCGCGATTCAAGTCTTCGAAGTACGAATTGTTGCCCTTTTTTGAATTCTCGATCGCATCTGTGTAATTAGTTGAAACCGAGATATTTCTATTCGCTAATTAATGCATTTAAAAGCACTCACGTAAGACGGTTGCAACGATTTCATCCTTAGTGATGCCAGTGATCAAAGGAACGTGGTTGAAATCACCAGATCTAATGATATCGACTGGCTGGGCGTGGAGAAATCTTTCGATGCCCTTGACTTTGGGTTCGACGACCGGAGCGAAGATCAAAATCGGATCGCCATAAAATTCCTACGAAGAAGGAAAAGCTCAATCGTTCGGTGTGAACACGCCAAAATAGCGCGCTTACGTTAAATTTTGACAAACTACTGCCAAACTCTTGCGCTGGCACCTTCCTCAAGCATTCAAACATCTTGTCGAGGTTGTCAGTGGGGCAACCAACGAAAGAAGCTTGTTTCTTGGCAATGTTACTCATATTGCCATCAAGCAACTTCGGCTTCAGCGGGGAGCCACTCATAGCTACAGCCTGATGAAAGAGACCCTTGGACATCGGTGACAACATGTGGAGAACGACGCTCCATCCTCCGGCACTGTAACCGGTGATGGTCACGGTGTTAGAGTCGCCACCAAAAGTGGCAATATGCTCGCGAATGAATCTTAAAGCGACTACTTGGTCTTTCAAGCCGAGATTGCCGGGTGCGTGATGGTCACCGGTGCTTATGAAACCTTTTTACGCAAAATTGTTTTTATCGATATGTTTTGTACCATTGTTAGATTAGTGTAGAATGGCAATTACCTAAAGCTGATAAACGGTAGTTGACGGTGACCAAGACGATGTTTTGATCGAGAAAGTATTCTGGTCCCCAAAGGTAACTTTGAGCCGAGTAGCCGGTGAATCCTCCCGGTGGAAAAAATACAACTACTGGTCTTCTAGTGGACGAGTTCAGCTGCAAATTGTGATTCATTTTTGTAAACCAATCATGTTTCGCAGAATTCAAAAGGGGAAAAATGTGCGATTCACGTTCGTCGTGTAGATGTTCAATGCAAGACAGTCCTCGGAAAGGTTTCTGCCGGCTGGCCGGATGCACGATGGACCTTCCTGGCTGGCATCGACGACACCTTTCCATTTGCCAATTGACTCGGGAACCTAAAGCAATCAATTAATAAGAATATATGTCCTCGCAGGCGATCTCGGTATCATTTTAAAAAAAGCACACGTTAACTTTGGCGAACAACCGCAGTGAACGGAACAATCAGCACTAACTTGTCGAAATGCAACTTTTTCCATTTGAAGTTTTCACGAACTACAGATAAAATTATCGTCATAATTACCTTAAATCGTCGATCTCCCACGGGCGCTTTCGCATAACGAATCCCTCTGAACGCGCAGATTGTTTTATTCAGCCTCGTTGTCATCAAGGAGCCTTTGATACATCCTAACTTCGTGCAAGCTAAAACATTATCGTCAGCGGCACACCACGCGAATGCTGCGCACAGCAGCAACATTAACAACCTGGCGATCATTATACGGCTCGAATCAGACGCTGCCGGAGCCGCCTCAAGCTGAGTATTTATAAGTGCAGAGTGTTTACTTGGCAAAGATAATGAGAACGAGGAAAAAATTTTTTTTTTAAGTTTCTGCCAATACAACATCCTTTGCTCGCTGAAAGTTAGGTTGTGTATGTGCGATTGTTACGAGGAATATACATATGACTTTCTAGTATTTTTTACTCGTTTAACGATGATGATTAATGTTCTGCAAATCATTTCTATTAAGTGACATTGTATTGTATTTTTTGAAAAGCTATCCTTGTTCGCTGGAAAATTTACAGTTGACTAACCACATAAATCGAACCGTGACATATTTTACCCGTTAGACTTGGGTAAAAGGTGTATTCGTGATTGATGTTATATTTATCGTTCGCGATATTGTAAGGTTATATTTATGGCCGCAAATTGTTAGATGTGCATTCATTTCGAGCATTAATTTGGTGACATCGATGTCTTGATTTTCAATCATCGTTCAAACGAACGGCCGCCCCTTTGATCTTTCATTCGCACGTACATGACGTCTCCGTCATGCCTAACATAACAAAGCGCAGCATCACAAGCGTTTGCTGTGCAAAAACTATGTAATTACTAAAATCGTCCTAGGTGTGAAAGCGTCATTGTCAGTGCATTCCAAATGCTTGCACCTATACGTCACGAAAATCTCACCTACAATAAAGTCAACTCATTTCTCTCCGTGAAATTCCAAAAGTAATCGCGTCCATGTTTTTTTTTCTTTCGTTTTTGCCTTCGCGACGAAAGAGAACAAAAATTGTAAATGCAAAGTCACGAAAAGTACGTAACTCGAAGGGAAAAGCAATAAGAGTCCGTGGCTCGCGGGGCTTAATCTTCATTGCGCATGCAAGACGACGCGATCGACGGAGTCGAAGGAGGATGCGGCAGCTCGATTCGCGGAATGAAGCGTAGCCAGCTACCAGAACTACACCCACTTAACTCGCATGGCAAATGAGCTGGATTATGCTCTCTCGCGTCGCGCACTACACACAGCGCGAATTTCGAATGCGCGATGCGGGCTTGTGCTTCTCTCTCTCTCTCTCTCTCTCTCTCTCTCTCTCTCTCTCTCTCTCTCTCTCTCTCTCTCTCTCTCGTTTTTATTTGACAGCGGGAGTGAGAGAGCAGATCGATTGTCATTCGTCGTTCGCCAGCTTTTTCGGTTTCGCAGTAACGAATTTGCGTCAAATATAAAGTTGCTTACGTCTTTGATATTCCAAGAGAGAGAGAGAGAGAGAGAGTCGTGAAGATCCTCTGTTCACAACGCAGTTTAACGATCAGAGAGACGCGAATAATAATCGTTAGGCGTATGAACGCGTTATGCCGGACCAAAGCGACGGAACGATCAACACAACACGTTATCAATTATACACAAGCGTGCTTGTTACGAGTTCGTTCATCTCCGCGCTGAGCCGGTGGGAGAGTAAACATAATCGTCGAGACGCAGCCGCGCCGCGTCGCACACCGAGATGACGAATGACATTCTCGCATCCCGCAACAGCACAAGCTTCTGTTCCATGTGATGCGGGTGACACGCGCGTGTGAATGTGCGATGAGGGCGCGATATCAATGGTAAGTGCGAGGAATTGGTAATAATGCGATTGCCGATTGCCATTTCTTCGGTGTCGGATCTACATATGCTGCTTGCGAAAGCTTTGTGCGATGCTGAATTTTGATTCGTTTCTTGGGCTATTTGAGGAGGTGCGTTCTTGAAATACGCAGCCATCAGAGCGAATTGAAGAGCTCGATCTGCTCGACTGTGAATAATTGTGAAAACGACGCTCGCGATCAAAGATACACGCGAGAAAACACAAGTCTACTTGATAAATATTTGATTTTAATACTCGATCGAGAAACTTTGATCGTCAAACGCTCGACTTCAAACGGCCCTTGCCTCTCGAAGAGAAGACGCGAGCGTTCAAGAAAAAAAAAAAAAAGCAGTGCGCGCACATTTTGTCCTCCCGCCCGTTTTTATAATCGTCTTCTCCCCGACGTCCCAACCCCTTTTCGTCATGTCACAACTGCATGCGCGCAGCATGGAAGAGAACGAAATGACACTGAACACGCGTCTTACCGCCCGCCCACGTCTCTATACCCCCCCTCCTCACCGGTGCCTCTTCTCGCTCGCGAGCGTGTAGGGTGCCCGGCTTCGCCGGTACACACGCAGTCGTCAGTTGCTCGCGCGCCAGCCTCCAACACGCACGCGGCGACATTTACAATCTGTGGTGCGCGGCTCATCATGCGGCGTCGATTGTCTTGCTGAACCTATTGGAACTCCTGCGATCGGAATTGACTGTTATTTCGAGAGAAATGGGTCGAGTTCCGACGGTGCTCGTAGCTGTCTTGGCTGTGATGGGATTGACAGGATCGGAAGGTACGTTGTTGCACTTCAATGTTGTAGTGTCGGTTACGCGAGTAACGCCCGTAATTCAGACGTGAATGGCTATAATCTCGCAACTCACGTCGGCAAATGTCACTTTCTCCAGCTCTTCGTCGCGTCAATTTCGAACGAAAACGCAAGCGACAGAAAAAAAAAACTTCAATCGTCGATCAAAAGTTCCACTCTCTGTTCCTCCACTTTATACACGCGTTAAAAATAACGCGCTCGCGCGCGACAGATGAAATTCGCGCGGCGACGGCGGATATTGTCGTTTCCCCTCCCTCCGATCTCGCCTTTTTTTTCCAAGTAAAAATATATCGCTAAAAGAGACAGATTCATTGAACCCTCGTGCGCGCGAATAGAAGGGAGCGAAGCGCGAAAGCTCCCTCAAACGCACCTTTTCTTCCTGTTTTAAAGCGCGCGCGGATGTATTTTTGGCGCCCACGCGGCTTTTCTTGCCCTTTTTGCGATGATCATTCGTTTTTGTTGGTCCGAGATCCCGTCGCAACGACGTTGTATTTCGTCAACGACGCGTCGCCAATCAAACCTGACGATTGTTTGGATGACATCCGGCTCGGCTATTGAATAAAGGATAATTAATCACGAGCGCTGATAACGTTAAATGCGTTATCTAGCCTAGCTGCCAACTGAATAACTTTTCCAGAAAATAAAAACGAGCCGTAATTTGAATAAACGAGCGAACATTAAAAACTCGACCAAGTCGCCCTCCGTCCTAATATACGACGTCGTCCATTTAGCCTGTTACTTATGTACGCAAGTCTTGCATTTATCTCGTTGTCTCTCTCTCTCTCTCTCTCGTCATTTGGTATAATCCAGCACATGTGTGCCTCTTATTCTTATACGACGACGCGACCCCTTCGTTTCATTTATTGTTATCGCGGCCGCATTATCTCTAATTTTCTGGCCGTTCCTCACTCGCACACACGCGCGTTCGGGCTATTATCTTGTTGATTCCCGAGAGGAAGAGCGCGTGGACAAGAGATATATGGAAATGCTTCGCGTCTATTTTTTCGTCTTTGCGCGAGTATTTTTTTTTTTTCTTCTTAAATTTTTCCTCGAGGACAAAGTGAGTCGCAAGCTACTTTGCGAGCGGATTAACAAAAATAGATATCTGGAAGTAGATCGAACAAATTTCTCGGTTTCTTCGTAATGCTCGCCTCTTCTTACGACGAGAAAGAGAGAGAGAGAGAGAGAGAGAGAGGAAAAAAAAAATCGCTTGAAAAATTGACCTCGATCGTCGCGATTATCATTAGAGGAAGCATCATGTGCCAGCAGCGTACGCGTGATTTTTTGCGCCGACGAGCGGCGGCCGCGTCACACGGTCATCACTCGCGCGCTTCGCGCATCATCCGCGCGCGTGTAACTCGCGCAATGACTTCACTCTTGAGAGAGAGAGAGAGAGAGAGAGAGAGAGAGAGAGCGCGAACCTCCCGCGCGAAGTTGGCTTCTCTCGCGGTCTCGTTCGAGTGAAAAATCGCACGAAACAATACGATTTCGCAACGCACGATCGACGGAGTCGAGCGTAAATACGCGAGACGAGTGGGCGTTTCGCGTTATAAATCCACTCTTGGGCCGTGCGAAAGTCAATCGCGCGCTCATCTTTCACTGCCTCGTTTTCGCCGCTGCCGTATGTCGCGCGCGAGAATACGTACAATTTTGGATTTGGCGCTATCGGCCGCCCGATAGCCGCGCCATTCTCGTCTTAATAAATATCGACTTCGAGCCTATCGAGAATTACCTTATTGCCTTTTGACATCGACACGGCGACCCGGAAATGCGAAGTTGACAGTAAATCCCGTATCAACGTGCTCGCGGCCGCGAGAATGGGAGGGAGGAAAGGATTGAAAGCTCGAGGCAAACTAATTGCCGGCTACCATGCGACGAGGGAGAAAAGAAGTATGAGATAGCCTCGTCTGCATAAACTACAGCGCGAGAGGCTCTTCGTTTCGATCGCCACTCGCGATCTGTCCCTTCTTCTCTGCCTTCGCCTCTGTGTTGCACGACGAAAAGTAAAAAGAAAGCTGCTGCTGTTGCTGGACACGACATGGTTAATTATTGAGCTGAACTCCGAGCTGATTAATTTCTTCGTTTTTTTCTTTCTGGTTTTGCAGAGCGGAGTAAACGGCATTCCTCGGTCGCGATGAGCTCCGCCTGCGCCATTTCGATTTTCGCGCGAATCGAGCGATCCGAGCGCGTAAACAAAGCAACGATAAAGAAGACGCACATTTTGAGACGGCGTGGCGGGCGCAAACGAGCGGAAAAAGAAAGAACAGCACAGCACGAAGGATCGAGAGGACGCGGCGTTCTCCGCTGCTGACGTCAGCGCAATTGACCGGACGCTCGCTCGCGCTCTTTGGCGACAGTTCGCGTGGAGCGCGCGAGATAGGGCTTGTACGTATTGTCCGCGCCGCGATCGATCATTCGCGCGGGCGATCGTCGATCAACGGCGGGCCGGCCGTCGCCGCCGCCGTCGTCGATTCGCGGGGCGCCCCGGCCGGAGTCGGCCGCTCGTAAATCAAGCCTCTCTTTCTTCCATCTTAACCGTCGCCCACGCGCGCGCGCGCGCCCGATCGCCCGTCGAAACTGCCGCCGATTTACTTATTGCTGGAAGGCGCGCGCCAATGCGACGGGGATATAACGTATGTCTATTTCCCTGAGAAATATACCGCCAGGTTACGCGAGTGCTGTACGCAAAAAAACGAGCGGCAGTCCGTTGAAAAAACGCCGCAGACTCTCAATTTGCCGTTTAATTGGTATTTATTGACTCGAATTAAGAATCGTCTGGGCTCTTCGTCTTCTCTCACTCGGCAGTGTCTTTCTATCGTCTCGATGCACTTTCTTGCCGCTGCAATACGATGCGCTTTTTTTCATTTCCTTGATGTGGGCTTGTATTGTACGTATGGGGGTCCAGGAAGTCGCGAGTTAACTTTGGGCGATGTCGGCGAGCAGAGCGCGCTAAAACTAATCTGAATTTATGGACTTTTTTTTCCTTTTCGAGGGCGTTTTATGATCGGGGCGGACTATTCGCTTCGGTTGACATATTTTTCGGCGACGGAATCCAACTGGACTCGTGATTCTAGCGCTATTTTTAAACGCAGATCTAATAGCCTATGGCGAATCGAGGCGTAGAGCGGTTTTCAAGCAATGTAGAAATAGTTCTGCATTCTTCTCTTCGGTCCAGCCGTGGAAATCTTTTCTCGAGATTAAGGAAACGCCGAAAATGTTGATTCCAGCGAGGGCACTAAATTGTAAGAAAAATAACGCGCGGCCACTAATTTCGATGACGCGTCGTTTGGTGCAACCCGCCCTACCCTCTCCCCATAAAAGGCAAGAAAAAAGAAAAATCATCGCGTGGCTCTTTGAAGTGGCGAAAAAACGGAAGGGACGCCCGCTTTAGGAAAATACGCCGCCGGCCCGACTAAGATTGCCGCCGTACCTAGGAGCGCGACACATGTGTGTGCGGGCGATACGCGTCGCTGGATAGTCTTCTCCCCCGCATGTGTTCAAGTGTCCTCTTTCGCTTTTCTTTCCTCGCTCACTGCCGCGCGCTTTTCACATTCTAATGCACCTTTCCTGCGCTTTCATATCGAGCATTTCGAACATGTGCATTCAGATGTCGATCTCAAAGTCAAATGGGACAATTCTTTTCTTCTGTACGCAAATCGAAGGGAGAAAATTTTCATTGTTTGATTTATTGGTTGTTTATCTTTAGTTTTTACCTAAAAATTCGACTATTATCGTCATAAAATAAGTAAAAAATATATTTCTTGAATTGATTAAAAGCTAACATCTAAAACTTCGTGAAACGTTGGATATATATCAACCTCTCGATAAAATTGAGACAATACACCTGAAAATCTGAAGATTGGTTATGAAATTTTAGCAATAATGTTGACAAACCTGCAGTAAAGCCCAAAAAAGTTATCAAAATGTCAATATTATATTCGTAATAATTGAGAAGTTTAGTAAAATAAAAATAAAAAATACCAAACCTTACAGATTTCCATCCAGTACGATACAACCTCCCAAAACGATGAACACCAGAGCCCTTGCATCTCACGCGAAATCCCATCGTAAAAAAATAAAAAGAAAAAAAAACTATCAAATCGACACTTAAAAGCTACTAACCATTCGCTCGGGTGATCTGTTGCAGAGATGTCCTGCTGTTCTCGAGCTGCTGGTTCCTGTCGCAGCTTCTGCTCGAAGGTAAGTGTCTCCCTTTATCTCTTACGAGTTTTTCCGATTTGTCATTGTGCCTGCCTTCGGCGACTCTTCCATTCTCGAGCGATACCGGCGTACGTTTGAAAAACCATATTCCCCTGCTCTCGGAGACTCGAAAACATTACGCGTGCAAGCCAAAGTCGATCTAGCGCTGTGTATTATCGTTGGAAAGTGATAGTCTTTTTCCTTGAGAGCGTGCTCTAAAATAGATGGACCTTTCGAGCGAGAGAAAACAAACGATCGATTACGATGCCTGCACCGAAACAAACGCAAGGCCTCGTGAAAACAGCGCGTACTTTGGGTCGGAAGGCGGGCAGCTCGTAGGTGCTGCGAATCAAGGGTGAGCGATATTCGTGTGCACGTTGCGTGCGGTAGTATACGAGTCCACGTGTATCTGCGCGATCTCCGAGATGAGATAAACGCTCTTGCGCCGCCGCGTCGAGATTTTCTTTATTTCATTTTATTTTCCTTTTGGTTTTTGTTTTTTCAGCGCGCGACTCGTTGTTGTCCCGAACCTACGACAAAAACAATCAGCGCGCGTAACAGGTGCAGCGTCTGCGTCGCGATGCTTCTTTCGGCCGTCGCCGTCGCAGACACAAAGCAACGACGGCCGACGCCTCGTGTTGCTCTCTTCGGCGCGCGCGCAAAATAGACTCTCTCGGGCGCTGGGGCTACGTACGCGGTCGTGCGATTCGAGGGCGTCCGATGGCCCGGGGCAGTCAGCGCGTGCCTGCCTCTTCATTGGAGCGTTCAAAAGTCGCGCCGTCGCCCGGGCAATCAATCGCGCCGAACGATCGGATGGCGCGCAAAGGAGCGTGCTCGACGCGATCGCTTCCGAAGACCAGAGAGCTGTTTTTCCAAAACCGTGTAATCGACACTAATCGGCCCCGTCGCTGGCGGAAAAGTGCCCGCTGACAGAGACACTCGAAAAATCCAAAACCAATTTACCCCTCAAAACCCACACGCACTTCCTCCTCGGAAGGGGGAAAAATACCTCGAGCGATGCTATCGCGGCAATTAAGGACAACACACCTCACTTCTCTGTCTCTCTCCCTCTCTCTCTCTCTCTCTCTCTCTCTCTCTCTCTCTCTCTCTCTCTCTCTCTCTCTCTCTCAGCTTCCTTTCTCGCCGAGGGAAAAAAAAACTGGAAGTGCGCGCGCGCAAAACGCGGTCGTCTATTTTGGTGCGCAGTTCGCTCTTTTGATGCCGTTGCGGCGACACGCGCACTCGTGCGCAAGCTCAACGCGTAGACGAGAGCGCGCGGACTCCGAGCTTAATTGCAAGAAATATAATTTGATTGTTTTTCGCGCGCCGCTCCCTTTGATGTTTTCGCGAGGCCGCGCCACCTTCGAGTAAAAATCCGCGCGCGAGGAATACAGCCGCGATGAATCAACGTCGTGCTCCGGTCCCCACGACACGCAGCGCCGAGGGCATATTCGAAATCGTCAGAATTGTCCGCGTAAGCAACGATTGCCGAAACAATGGTGATAAAAACAATGGGGAGTCGATATTGCGAAGAACGCGCATTGCGAGAGTGATGATTGTTTAATCGATGAGCCGTCTTTCCTTGCAGTTGTCGCTGGTGAAACTCGGCGAAGACCCGTACGCAAGGGACAATGCCACGAGAACGTTGGCGGAGCTGTGTTCCACTGAGCTGGTGAGTGTCGCGCAGAGATTGTTCCCGCAAAAGAGTCAATCGTTTTCACGATCGATCGTGTAACAAAAATTACACGCGTCGATCATATACTTTTTTCTTTTGGAATGGCACGGACACGAGGCGGTTTCGCATTTCCGTCACGTGTGCGTTGAGCTGAATGGATCGCTCAATACGATATCTTTCCTTTTGTGCAGGTGGAGTTCTGGGACTGCGTCAATGCTACGTTCAGCGGTGGGTTTGACAATTTTACTGGAAATACTTTTCAATGGGATTTCAGAAAAAAAAAATTACTATCGATCGTTCCTTTTTTCGACAAGCAAAAAAGCGTACGGATATTAAGAAATAAAAAGAAAACGTCTAGCTTCTCTGTCTAATAACTCACAGTACTAAAAAGAAGAAGAAGAAGAAGCTATAAACGCGCAACCTGACCTCCCGAATCTTTATTCGCGTAACATCTTTGCTGGCGCAGTATCTTTTTTTCCTCGTTCCTTCCTGTGTTGGAAACGACACGTATAATATACACGGGAGAGGTTCCCTGCGGCTGATATATGTATATGCGAACATCGAAGCTCGCGCGAGAAGTGAAATTTACAGGCGCCAAATATCCGCGTCTCGTGTTTCTCTCTCTCTCTCTCAACCCCTTAGCGTAAAATTATTCATTTAGAGATGCAGCGATAAAGGTGCATATGCGCGTATTGTGGATTTTTCACGCGCCCGATGCGACGCTTCAACAAGTAACTCGTTTTCGCGTAACTTTCTACCGTTCGTTGTTATTTTTGGCTTGTACGTAGTTTTGTGGTTATCTGAATTTAATTAATCGACGATTTTAATGTCGTGATTTTGATTACGTGTTTATGGTATGCAACGTGATACTGAAAATCGCCTACGCGAGATGTCACTCGCGATTAATTAAACGAAAATGTCCAATACTTTCGTTTAAATATGGGGTCTCGTACATCCTGATGGCTTAATTTACTTCACAGCCATTTAATATAGATATTTATATTTATATTTATATTTTATATTTATATAGAACAAAACGCTCTCGAATATAACTTCTTCGGGATGCACCGAAACCTTCGGTTTTTCGAATAGCCTAGTACGGCTTTGCAAATCGCCATCGCGAAGCGTAGGATCATTTGCTCTGACTGGTTCGCACAACCAACGGAAACCACAACCCTTCGACATTTGCAGACGTCGAGCGCAACGAGAACTGGTCGGGTCGGCCGTGCTGTCGCAAAGCGCGCAATCCATTGTGCCAAGCGGCATGCGCGACGGCGGGCGCGAGACACGAGCTGCGCCGCTCGTGTCGCTGGAGCGACGAGCCCGAGTTGGCCGACTGCCTGGACCAGCGCGAGGATGCCGACGAGTGCTGCTCGAGCGTGGCCAACTCGACGTGTCGCAGTATTTGTCGAGAGGTGATTCACAAGCCGGCCAAGCAGTCGGTACTGAAGGTTTACAGCAGTCGCGGCTGCTTCCATCAAGTGCCCAAGTGCTTAAAGGGCAGCGCCGAGGTGAAACCGTCGGAGGATCCCAAGCTCTGTAAGTTTCTGATCCGCGGCTTCGACTCCGCGGTCAAGCGCTGAACCGTGCCTTTGCGCGTAGACACCCACTGCTGCGAGCAAGCAGCGAGCGCCGACTGCCAGGAGAGCTGCCGACGTCTGCTGCACGCGTCCTCGTCGATCCTGGACGTGTTCGGTGACCTCGAGGCGTCGTGCGGGGCGATAAAGCCGCACGCGCCCCTCTGGAGCTGCCTGTTCAAGTCGTCGCCGAGCAGACCGCAACGAGTGCCCGCCAACATCGGCAAGCTGACGTGCTGCGAGAAGGCGCAGAGAGCCAAGTGCAAGGAGCTCTGCACGAAGGCCTTCCAGACCGACTGGTCGGCCTGGCAGCAACTGGACGGCCAGTGTCTGGCGTCCCCCTTAGAAAACGATCTGCGCAGATGCCTCGAGGACACCGAGGACTCGTGCGAAATGGGCTGCTCGGGCCTGTCCTTCTGCTCCAAGTTTAACGACAGACCGACCACGCTGTTCCGCACCTGCAACGCGGCAGCCGACGAGTCGGCCAAGTGGGAGGCCGATCACTGGCTGCGCGGTGGTATCATCGCCGGCCTCGGAGTCCCGGTGCGCGCCGCGCCTTCGTGCCCGGCCGACGTGCTTCGTGCGGCCGCCTGCCTCTTGCAACTGCGCCCCTGCGAGCCAAGGGTTCACGAGACGCGACTCTGCCGCGAAGATTGCATGGAGCTGATGACCAGCTGCGTAGACTGGTCGGCTGTGAAGGGCCACAACGCCGCGACTCTGTGCGCCAAGCTGTCGCCGGCCAAGGCGGACGCACCCTGCGTCTCGCTGAAGCCGTTCCTCGAGGATCCGCGGGAGCAGAACGAACTGCCGGTGGCGCTCGAGGAGGACATCAGCACGCCGTGCAGGAGCAGCCCCTGCTCGCAGGGGCAAATCTGCGTGGTGCACCCGGACCAGAGGCAGAATTACCGATGCCTGCCTGGTGAGTGGACGCCTCGGCCGATCCAGAGAGCCCCGGAAGGTGAACACGAAACGACTTTAATGTTTGTCGATCAGGCTGCAATCTCGGCGAGATGTCCAAGCAGCTGATCCCGGTGGGCGCCTGGACGCAGATTCCGCGCTCCGACTCCAAGAATCAAGTAAGCCATCGCATCTGCCAGTGTTCGGCGTCCGGCAAGCTCGACAAGTGTCGCGACTTGTTCGGCATGACGTCCAACAGCTGCTGGGTGCAGTCCAGCGTGGTGCCACATCGCGCCACCTTCTACATGCAGTGCAACCAGTGCCGCTGCTTCGCCGGCGAGATCACCTGCTCCCGCAAGAGCTGCGCCGAGATTCGACTGCCGTCCATACCCTGCGACTGCTCGTACCAGTACGTGCCCGTCTGCGGCATGGGCGCCACTTACGCCTCCAAGTGTCTGGCCGGCTGTTCGAAGCTGACCGGCAACGACGTGGAGTACAACAGCTGCTCGTCGAAAGACCCTTGCAGGTCGAATCCTTGTGCCGAGGGCGAGACCTGCGTGAGAAGGCCGAGGGTCTGTTTGGCGCACATTCACAAGCCTTGCGAGCAGTTCGAGTGCGTGCCGAAGAAGTGCGATCGCAGGGCCGACTTGAAAGGCGAGCATTGAACACGGCGAGGACTAACGAGAACTCGACGGGGCCGCCGGCGGAGATTAACGAACGCGCGGGCTTCCTTTTGCAGGTCCAGTCTGCGACACGGGGAACCGCCAGCACGCGTCGCTCTGCTCGCTGCTGCGCGCGGGTGCGACTCTGGCCTACCGCGGCGCCTGCCTGCGCGGCTGCAGCCTCCGCGGCCCGGTCTGCGCGATCAACGGTAACACCTACTCGAGCGAGTGCGCGGCCTGGGCCGAGCGCACGATCGTCGACTATTCCGGCCAGTGTGTCGCCTTCGGCTTGGTCTCCGAGGTGCCGAAGCCGCGCTGCGGCGATGCCGTGGTCTGCCCGCCGCCGGCCAGGCCCAATTGCCTCGGCGTCACTCCGCCCGGCGCCTGCTGCCCGGTTTGCGCCGGCGCCGCCAGGCTGCAGTTCTCCAAGAAGCAGGTGAGCTCACGAGCGCGCAAGGCTCCGGGCGTGACGACCCAACGACAATTCGACTTTTCGTTTCAGCTCGAGCGCATCTACTCGAAACTGCCGGAGGACAGCGACAAGCACTCGCTCACCTTGGAGGCGATGCTGTCCGGACTGTCGCGACAGCTGCAAGTGGCCGAGTGCGTCTTGCGCGGCTCGATGACGCCCGAGGGCGATATATTCATCGCCAACCAGGCCGTCTCGCGAAGGCCCTCGGACCTGCAGTTGTCGGCTTGCGTCGCCGAGATCGAGAAGCTCGTCAGCCGCATCTCCGAGCGCAGCCCGAGGATCGTTGTCGAGGTGCCGATGAGCTCGCTGCTGCACGCGGATATATTGCACGCCAGGCTGCTCAACAGCTTAGCAATGAAAGTTGAGACCAACGCGTTTATCCTTACGACGGTCATTGTTGCGAGTTTCATTAGCTAATTATAAGACCTTGACGATCGAACAATTTTCTAAAACGTTCGTCGACCGACAATTCTTTTTTGTCGATTGACCTTATTGGAATTCGAACTAGCCAATTTTATAACCGCATTTAAGTATTGGAAGAGTATATTATAACAGTTAAATAGTATATTTAAAGCTGATATCCTAGAAAAAAAAAAGACTTGAAATTTTTAAGCGGGTACCTGCAATCGACAAGACAAATCGAGATAAAAAAGTATGTTTAATTGGAAATGAATGTCTGAAAATGTGTGTGGGTGCGTTGTTTTTATTTTCAAGACTAAACAAAATGTATAGTTGTGTTCGTACGCACAAAATCTGTGATTCTTCTAGTGCCTACGTATATACTAATTGAGTATTTTTTGAATTTATTAGCGTATAAAACAATGTATTCCTTGTCTCTTGACTAAACACTGCCAAAGAGAGGACGTTCTTTTTCTTTTTTAAATCTTAAGCAATTGTAAATATATCGAATGTACTTCAATATAATAGACGTTACCACTTCCCAGACTCGACGAGAAAAACAATGAAGAGCCAAATAATAGTTGTACATCAACAAAACGACCGAATTCGTATTAGTCAAGATGAAAAGTATAATGATTTGTTAATGTTTTTATAGCGATTTTTTTTGTATTAGCATAATATATTTATATGTACATATATATGTATGCGTATGTATGTATGCATGTATGTATGTATAAATAATAAATTTTTTACTATCATATATAATCTAAGTGTTACTAATCAATTTCCACGTAATATTAAAAAACAAAGATTTTAAAATGAAAATTCGATAATTTGTCTATATAAAGATGTATAATTATATATTTTTTATACAAAAAAAAATGCACGTAGGTACAATTAAAACACTAATACATAGCGCTTCAAACATTTCAACGTGGAAACGTTTGCACGCAAACTCATCACGCAAGCAGCGGAGTAGTTCTACAAGACCTTGTATCGTCCACGCGATGCCGTATGAGCTCCAGAAGCTTGCAATTTGATCAGTTCCTCTTTGATGAGCCTTGAAACTTCAGCTTTAGCTTTACTGACAGCCAATTCGCTAGTCGACTCAATAGCGAGGTATAATTTGCGTTCGCCTTCGGGCGGTGCTTTGCCAGGTGCAATATAAGTACCACGAACTGTGAGACCAGCTTCGGAATACTCGGAGATTTGAGCGAGTGCTTCTTTGCTGGTGACTCGCCATCTTGCTTGTTGAGGGAAATCGTTAATCTCCAACTCTTCCTCGTACTTGCGGAATGTTTGCTCGCCTTGTTCTTCGCCCTCGATCAAATCTTCCTCGCGAGGCTGATAATTCAATTTTGTATTCAGCTTCGCGGCTAGTTGTTCTGCTACAGTCTTCGCCTACAATGAAGAAATGTCAGTAATCTGTCTGTCTAATATTATTATTTATAATAAAAATGATTGGTCTATTTTCACATACCGTAATCAAATTGGTAGGTCCAGCTCCCTTAAGAATAGCTTCGGTAACCTGTTGTGTCGCACCCTTAGCCTCAGCACCTAAATTCTTCGCAGTATTAATCCTAGAGGCGAGTCTCTTAGCTAACTCGAGTTTTTCAGTGGCACTAGGAACTGGAGTACCAGGAGCGCCACTACTACCAGCAGTGAGACCTGCTGCATTGGCCGCTGATTTTGGCATTTCGTGGACGATTTTCTTAGCCTGAAGCATCGTCTCGATTTGTTGATCGATATCATTTTCTATATCCTCATCGTCCGAATCTTGAAGACCAAGAGCAGCCTTCTGGAACTTCTTCTTCTCGTTGACCAAAGCTGCTTCTGACTCGTCGAATTTGTAGCCCTTGCCACTGAAACCACCCCCTGTATGGACTTTTTTACCCTCGGCTTCAAGTTTTGCTCTGTAACCGTCCCACAGTTGACGAAGAGGTTCTGGTACGGGCACACCCGCGAGTTCGTGAGCACGAACTATGTCACCAGCGTACCGTTCTTGCTCGGTAGTTATGAAGGTGTAAGCATAACTAAAATACATAAGTAGTGACAGTTAAATGAGTTCTATTAATTTAATATAAATAAAGCATAAATAAATAACCTTATAATGCCTTACCCTTTATTGCCTGCTCTTCCAGTTCTTCCACATCTGTGCACATAATCTTCATAATGGTTGGGACAGTCGTAATTGACGACCAACACAAGACTCTTAACATCTAATCCTCTAGCAGCAACGGAAGTAGCAACAAGCAACTTAACCTTGCCAGCTTTGAAATCAAGTATAGTTGAATCCCTATCGCACTGATCAATTCCACCGTGTAGCGATAGACACGAGTATGCAGCTTTCATGAGGTCTTTCAGTAAAGTATCTGCGTTCTCCTGCTTGTCCACGAAAATTATAGTAGAACCTTTGTCCTGATAGTGGCCGAGGATCTCGAGCAGTTTAAGGAACTTTTGATCGTCTTCCAACACTACCACATGCTGTTCGACGTCTTTGCATACGACTGAGCGACCGCCTACTTGCACTTCTATTGGTTTTGTGAGTATTCGTCTGGCAAGAGCTTCCATTTGACGCGGAAACGTGGCACTGTAAAGTACAGTTTGTCTGTCTGGCCGCACGTTCTCCATTATTCGCATTACCTGTGGACATTCAATGTATATGTTGATTAAAAATTTGGAACTCAATTTAAATATTTATGAATGTTATTACATTCAAATAGATAATTTAAGTAATAATTATTTATATCGATTGTTAGAAAAAGTACCTGTGGCTCGAAACCCATATCGAACATCCGATCAGCCTCATCGAGCACAACATAAGTGACCCGCCGAAGATTGGTGACCCTGCCGTTGTTGGCCGCAAGCATGTCAATCATCCTGCCGGGCGTACAAACAATTATTTCAGCGCCTCTCTTGAGCTCAGCAATCTGTTCTGAGATGCCCGTACCTCCGTAAACGCATACGTGTGACAGTCCAAGACTCTTGGTAAACTTCTTCGAGTCTTTGCCAATTTGCATGCATAACTCACGAGTTGGTGTCATAATAAGAGCAATTGGACCATCACCATCAGCAAGTGGTGGTTGATCCTTAATATGCCGGAACATAGGAAGAAGGAATGCCAATGTTTTGCCACTACCTGTTTTTGCGATACCAATCAGATCGCGACCTGACATTATGGCTGGAATTGCTTGGCACTGGATTGGCGTTGGTTTCTCGTAACCTAATTTGTGTAGGACATCTAACTCTTTCTTGGAAACACCGCATTGTGCCCATGATTTGATTGGTTTTGGACAATTTTTGCCTTTCACACGGATACCTTCGAGCTCCTCTTTATAGATTTCCACCTCCTCTGGTGTCATGCGAGCTAAAAAATATTTTTTATTGAATATTTAATTGAAAGTACAGAAATATTTCAATTTATAAATGATTTTATTAGCTGTGAAATAAAATAAAAACCATTAAAATACTCACCAATTTCAGGTACTTCGCGATAGAACGCTTTTCTGAAAGGTATGTATTCAGTTGCATTGTGATCAACTTTGGCCAATTCTCGCTTCTGTTTGTTTGCGATACCAGCAGCAGTTTCATGAAGATTTTCACCTTCTTCTTCACTTGAGTATTCTAGACCATCTTGATTTTGTTCAATTAATTCACCTTTTTGTTTTTGGCTCTTTTTCTTTGCCACACCCGTAACAATTACTACACCAGCAGTCACTCCAGTTCCTGCACTTGTAGCCACTAGAGTAAAACAAAGTAAATGAATTGTAATATAGTTTTGGTAAAAATACATAACATAGACATTGTTTATCCAAAAATGATAATAGTTAATTTACCTGGCTTTACAGCTTTACTGTCAGCTTTATTCACTTTCCTCACTTCTTCTTGCACTCCAGCCATGTAAGCATCCAATGGGTCCATTTCTTCCTCTTCAACTTTAATTTCTTCCTTCTTCTCTTCTGGTTCTTCTTGCTTGGGTGTCTCTTCTGCTGTTGCTATTGCTGTTGTTGCTGTTGCTGTTGCTGTTGCTGTTGCTGCTGCTGCTGCTGTTTCATCTTCTTCTTCTTTGGTATCTTTATTAGCAATTATAGGTGCTTCTTCATCGCTGTCGTCCTCTAGCGACCATTTCTTGGCAGCTGGCAACTGTAAATTAGCTAACATTGACTTTCCATCTTTTTTGGTTATTTCTAACTCTTTCTTTTTTCTTTCAGCTCTCCACCTTTCAATTCGTTCTCTTCTTTTTTGCATTTCTAATTCCAAACGTTTTTGTTCTTCTTCCTACAATCATGAAAAAGTATAAACAATAATTTTTTAGTCACACAGATAAAATTCTAAGTTTTAATTCCTAAATGAGTCTTACCTTATCAAGTTTTGTATGATCAAATGGCAACTCATCGTTCTCATTTTTGTCCTTTTCTTTGCGGTCTCTAGATCTCGATCTACGTTCTTTACCAGACCTAGATTTGGAACTCGAGGCCTTACCATCTCGTTCTTTACTATCTCCTCTGAAATATAAAGTTTAATTATCAGTATCAAAGTAAAATTTTCATTTATAAAAATAAAATGTCTACTTTACCGTTTCCTATCTCTGTCCCTATCCCGGTCTCTTTCCCTATCACCCCTATCCCTATCTGACCTTTCTCTGCGGTCACTCCTTTCTCTTTCCTTTTCCCTGGACCGACTACGTCTATCACGATGTCTTGTTTTTTCTCGTTCTCGTTCTCTATCTCGATCTCTACTCCTAGATCTCTTCCTCTTTTTGTCTGGAGTTTCAGAGCGTGATCTTGATTTGGACCGCCTTCGGTGATGCCTATCCCTAAAACGAAAATAATTAGTGTCAAACATTCGCATTTGTTCTTATTGGTTATGAACTATTTACGTATTACGTATATTTCAACAGAAACGATCTATTTCGATATGAATTTTTTGTATGAGAAAATCGTTGCAATTTTGTTTAAGTTGAGAAGTAATGAAATAAATAATATCAACACAACGTAAAGCTAACGTCTCAAACATAACCTAAATTAATAGAACATTATAAACAATAGCACATACTTATCTCGAGCCATATCTTCTTATTCCTTAGTTTAAATCACGATAGGCTAAGTCTATAATTATGGTGAATACATCATCGTTTATTTATACATTCACAAGTGATAAAACTAGTTTTCAATGTAAAAGCCACGCACATAAGCCACGCTCACAACCCACAGGCGGGAGACGGGATTGCGATGGGTGGTTGGTTGGTTTGCTGGCCAGATAATTTTTCTTTTTTGGCTCTGGCATCGACTGAATCTACTCGCACTCAGAAGTTAAAGATATATATATATAGCAAATACGGCCATTAACAAAATCACTTTACTAGATGACGATGGATCGGTTGTGCTTTTGCGCGCTGAATGAACAAATTGGCAGCTCGCTTAAACTTAATTATAAGCAATAGAAAATAGTAGAGTGGAAAAGTTGAGAGAGCTAAAAGAAAAGAAAAAATAAAAAGAAAGAAAGTAGAATATAACAAAATCATTTTTGTAGATTAAAGAAATAGTTTTGAATCTTGGAGAAAATTTACATAGGTCAATCAATGATATGTAGTTTTTTAACAAAGTAGATTACAGTCGCTACGAACGATCAACTGGTTAATGCTTATAACGACATCTCTCGGTGAATTTTTAATCTGTTTTGTAATTTAAACGACGTTTCAATTATTTGCTTCTATTTTATCGTAATTAATTAATTTGTTTATAAATATAAGTATTCTGAATTTAGTAATTATTTTTATAGATAAGAGGAAAAACAATAGAACCGTTAATTGAAAAGTTAATGCATTCGATAAAACATAATACTCTTATTGGGGTAACAATTGAAAAAAAATATAATTTATTACTAAAAATGTACATTCATTATCAATGTGAGTTAATTAAGGCAGGATACACAACTGCGCAATAGACATGCTCTAAGTGGCTGCACGCGCAGGCACCTACGTCGTAGTGATAATTAAATAGATCACAGAATTCTTATGTTGGAAAGTCGAATCGCGATCTGAAAGAAAAGTGGAAATAGAAATAACCATTCGCAGCCGAAAAGCAAGTTGCACTCACCGTCGTTCAAGGTATTACATCCGTACTGCGCGGACAATCGATCGTCGAAGAGACACGTCAAGGGAACCTTCGGGAAAGCTCTCTTGAAAGCTGTAACTTTACACAGCCACATATCGGCGGTCAACTGGTCGTTTGGAGCGCAGCCGAAAGCTCGCTCTCTGTCCACGGGGAGCGTAGCGATGGCGATCGAATTCGATCGCAATCTTATGTTTTTTCGAAAATCCAACAGCCGCTGCGTGGCTTCGTCGGCCGTCAGATCGAGGCTCAGCACTACCGAGTAGGATTTCATTGCCGAGCCGTACAGCCTCAAGATGAATCCGTAGTTAATGTCCTCCGCGCCTGAGTTCGTGGAAAAGACGTCGATGAAGTAGCAGCCGCTCCCGAATATCGAGTACGTGCCCGGATCGGACCTGCGAACGTAAAATCGCGAGCTTTTACGGAGATCGTTCGGCGACAAGTCGCGACGAAATGTCATTTACCTTGCCTTCACGTGCCTCAAGAAGTTCTCTGCGTGGACTTTGGCCCGCTCGATGTACCAGTCCAGGACGCTGTCGTAAACACGGGCCAAGAAGACTATGTAGCAGCTGTGCTCCCCACCCGAGCCGTTCATTTGCAATTTATCGCATGTCTGCTCCATCAATTGGGATATGGAGAGATAATCCACGGAATACTGATCAATGTTGAAGTATTCGCTGTTCAGCGAGGGCGTGGACGGCATCGAGATGCCGGCGCCCAGATTCGAGAAGCCGAAGAGCTCGGTCGTGTCCACGGAGAGCATCAGCAAGCCGATCGCGGCGAACGCACTGGACCTCGGCAGCGTGTCCAAGTACTCGCGGTGAACTGAAAAAATTGAAAATCTCGATTCGCTCGTTCGATCGGCGCTGAAAGTTTCGCGGCAGAGCCTACACGGCAAGTCCAGCAGCGTCTGCGCCTCGTAGAACAGAAAGAACATCCGCGGTACGTTCCTCACGACGTTGCTGACGTGCCATTCGGTGAGCGCGCCTTCCCTCGTGCGACGATAGTACGGAATGTTATTGTAGTGCTCGAAAAAGTCCTCGCCGTCGTTGTAGCCCACTCCGTGGATGTAGGGAGTGATGTACAGAGGCAAAATCAAGCTCTGGAATTCGTTGCGCAACTGAAGCTCTTTCTGCGCCAGCTCGCGCCATAATCTGTTCGAACATACGTTTTAGGAAATTGACGTGCTATCTTGCGATTGTCCTAATGTAGCATAAGACATTCCATATACCTGCAAGTGTTTATGACTTGCCGGAGATCATTGAAATTTAGATAAGAAAATATTTTCTCTAAAATATCTCTCAACGACAAAGTGTACTGTGTCACGCTATTCTCTTCAAACCCTGCGTTTTCAACAGTGCTCATGGCTTTTAATCGACTATTCTACAATTGTAGCACAAATTAAAAAATATTGTTCACTTTCAGTTTCAATGTGTTTGAATGGCGAGCGTGAAAGCATGGTATGAAGTAGCGACACAGCCCGCGAGAGCTTGCACTTGCGCGCAGCGACATCGCGACTGCGAGTAGAAACAACCACTATTGCACCTATACGCAGCTAACCTAACGGGACCACTGCTCATACGTGGCTTTGTTTAAACAATTTTTATTTTCACGGCTGTCACATGTGAAAGCTGCGTGATCGTAAGTATCTACAGTGGTTCAAACGCACAATGATCATTTCTTTTGCAATCTGCGAGTCGTGAATGGATGTAGTTTTCATCGACGTACAAAACAAAATGCAGTTATGATCTGTGATTTTATTTACCAAAGTGTGAAACTGAAGTACTCACGTGCCACTTCCGCGTAGAAAATCGAACGGAATTTTCCGGAAGTGGATTTTAAATTAACTTGAAGAAATGAAAAAGCATATTATTGTACATCTGCGATGTGCCATAATGGATATACACCCAACCCTTACAATTGATTTGGCATTGATTAATCAAAGAGTGTGAAATACTTACGATGATGTTATTCGACGTGATACTGCTGCGAGAACACATTGTAAACTGCGATTTGGCAGACTCGCAAATTCTTTGACTACATATATTTTTACTCTTCAACCTCGGCTTCAAGGTTAACAAACGCGCGAAAATTTGAAGCTTTCATATTGTATAGTCGAATAAATAAATAATGTCTTTCAGTCGTTTGCCTATACAAGTGGAGTAAAGAAGCGTAGGGGTAAAAAGTATTATACACATATTTGTCATTTATTTTGATTAAGAATATGCTTAGGCACAGCAATAATTGGATATTTGATGAAAAATTTTTAATTTCTTTAAAAAATCCGTATAAGTTACAAATGTTAATTTTTATAATTAGGTTGTAGACATGACCAAATAAATCACAGAGTCTTTGTGTTCCATTGAAGAGTCGTGAACTGAAATAAAAGAAAACAACTTTTTTGGCATTCAATTCAATTCTTGAAGTAATGCAATTGCGTATATATAATGCACTTTACCATCATTGAGTGTGTTACATCCAATTTGAGTAAATGTTTGATCATCGTAAAGACATATCAATGGAACATTGGGAAATACTTTTTTAAACACATCCGTTCGGTGCAAATAGATGTCTGCGTTCAATCGATTCTGCCGCGTGCACTCGAAAGCTTGTCTCTTGTCAACGGGAAAGGCTGCGATGGCTATTGTGTGAAAATTCGCGTTCACGCCCTTTTTGAAAGCTCGCAATTGCTCCTCGACGATACTGTCCGGCAAATACAGACTGAGAACGACCGACCAAGATTTTACAGCTGGACCGTACAGCCTCAGTACGAAGCTGAAATTCAAGTCGTTTTCACTCGATACCGGAGTGAAAACGTCCATGCAGAGACAGCCGCTTCCGAGAATTGAGTACGAGCCAGGCTCGCATCTATGCAACGTCAGGGAAAATTGCGATCACTCGATTGCGCTCTCGAACCATGTTATTTTTGACCGCGACTTACCTCTTCTTTAAGCTTCTCAACAATTCAGAAATGTAGGCTTTGTTTCTCTCTTGCAAGTAATCCAATGTGCCGTCGTTTTCGCGATTTTGGAAAATTAAAAAACAGCTGTGACCCTTGTCGGTCGAGGAAATTTTTAATGCAGCCATTGCGTCATCTACTAATTTCTCCGCGGTACTTTCCGTTAATGAGAAATCGTCGACCATAAATACTTCGTTGTTCAATGAATTCGTGGAGGGTATGGAAATTCCGGTGGCTAAATTGGAAAGTCCAAAAATTTCTGTACTGTCCATAGACAGCATCATCAAACCAAAAGTAGCGAACGTCGCAGATTCTGGCAACATTTTCGTGTATTTATAGTGATCTGAAACAAGAGGCAATAGAATTCATTTTTTCTACTTGAACTCTCGTTTCCAATTCGATAGCAGTACATGGTACGTTAACGGTCGTTTGAGCCTCATGGAATAAAAGAAATACTTTCGGTATGCTTCTCACAACGTCAATTATATCCCATCCAGTGTCCAAATCGTACTCCAAGCGTTTGTCACTCGGATCACTTTGATCTTCATCTCCTTCGCAATTTAACGCACAACGGTACGAAGCGATGTACAATGGCAAAAGCAAACACTGAATTTCATTCCTCGTTGCAAGCTCTGTTTGAGCAGTTTCGCGCCACAATCTATATTAATGAAACACGTGACGTTGTACGTATGCATTAGAAAACAAACATTCGAATTAAAAAAAAAATCATTTACCTGCAAACGGCAGCTGCTTGTCGAAGACTTTTTACATTTAAATAAGAGATGATATTTTCTAAAATATCGTAAATTGAAAGTGTATATGCAATAATTTCATTATTTTCATTTTCTTCTTTTTCATCGTACTTTTCAATACTATCCATTTTAATGACAATATTAATAAATATCCACGCAGTGTAATTTCAACTAATTCTTTTCACGTGATCTTCATATTTATGCAACAAATTTTTTGACGAACGGCGCAACAACTGCAATGGCTTCTCACGTCGGCTACATCTGAAGAGTCATAGTATACCGAAACGATCTACAAGCCCGATCTCTCTAGTTAGTGTGATAGTCTAATTACATAATCATTTGGTATGTATGAACTATTTATATCTCTAAGCTTGAATGTTAAACGCGCGCGAAAATTCAAATAACGAGTTATATTCGAGAAACCCGATTTCCACATCATTTAAGAAAATATTTTTTTTTCATCAAAGAAAATATTTGTCTTTCGTGTTAGTACATACGAAAAAATGATAGTTTGTAATTTCTTTGATATTAATTCCAATGAATAGTAAATTATTTTTATATGCATTTTGTATGCAATTGAAAATAGCCCCATTGCATTTACGGTATTCTCAGATAACTTCACCATTACTAATTATGAAGCTCGAGGATATATTGTCTGAAATTTCCCAATTAAATTACCAGTTGAAATGATCGATCCGCCGAAATGTGAACATAAGAATGACACCCGAATTCTGAAAATATCTGATGGTCTAATTCAAGGATATCGAGCGTCTATGTTAAATTGCAAATTGAAGACTGGACGGATGTTGAACAATTTGACGACATGCTACATAAGTTGATTTTCTTGGGCATTCTGGGGCAGAGAACGAGAGGCGTTTACTCGTACTGTAAAGTATTGACGATTCCTTGGCTGACGAAGTAGACAATATCCTAGAGTACGCCTGACGTTATTTCGAATTTTATATCGCGAACAACGGAAGAAGGAAAGTAAATGGCTTCGTCTACAGATTTGTAAAAGTAATTTTGAGAAAAATAACGAAAACAGTTAGTTCGACTGAACGTAATACCGAAACTTATAAGAGCTTGGAAAACACCGGAATAAGTATTTCCGCATTACTGTTCTGCGTGATGCGAACATCTCGTTACAATAAATCAATCGTTTCCTGACAAGATCAATCAATAGTACACGAAAATGGCTTGTGTGCTGCGAATTTTATTCAAATCGAAAATCAGCTTATCCATAGCCAATGTAGTTCACATCGTGTGTTTGTCCATCGTCATTCTTATCTTTAATTCTATTATTAGATAAGTGACTTACCTCTTTATTATAATACATTATCTCATCTCATTCTACGAGGGCATTAATCATGAAAGTGAAGAGAAAAGCAGGGGTTCTCGGACAAACGACAGAGTTCCCGTAGCTTTCCAGTGGCAATTCCAAAGCGCCAAGTTCTATGTCATTGTCTTAATTTGCCTTTTCCAGCCCACGCGAGTCAAGCCGTTAGTCTAAATTCTTTTGTACGTATTATTTTTCTCCGCGGCATTCCGCGCGCCAGACGCTCGCGAGACCGCATAGCAGCAGCGCCGGGCAGAGGCACTCTGAAAAATGCGCTTCCGTTAGGCCAGAGGAAACCGTCAATTACTATCCCGTTCGATAGGTATATACGTAGCCACTTTGGTCAATCGCTGAAAACGGCCGCAGCGCTGCCGGTTCGCATAAAATACGCATGATTTCGGTTTGGAATTCTCTTGACAAAATGGCTTTTGCTCTGTTTAAATACATTTTTATAGTGTTACGATGTATAAATGTACAAGTTTTCGTTATTTACAAAAGGGGGATCAGTACGCAGGATTATAACAATCGACATTATCATTTCTATAAGCTTTCATTACAATATAATCGCTATTGTGCCGCGCGTAGCGTAAAAAAAAATTATACAAAAGGTGTAATGTTATTATCCGATTAACAGTAAAAATCATTTTCTTACGCTGCATTCGCTTGCGCCTCGTAATTGCTAGAAGATACATATTTCGCGTTACATATTTACGCTACTTATGACTTGTCAAACTTGTTGACGGCGTTTTTATATTCGCTATTTTATTTGTTTTTCAAATCGTTGGGTCGTTTCTACAACGTAAAGAATAACAGTATAATGCATCGCAAACTTAATTATTCCGGACAAAGACCAAACGTTCCTTTTCATTTGCCATGAGATCGTAAAAGAAAATCAAATCTTGCATAAATACTGATAATAGCAAATTTATAGATAAAATGATGCCATAAAACACAAACAACGATAACGAATGAATTGCTTAGCTTTGAAATCTTAAAAATTTAGGTAAAGTTGAAAAATTACTCTCTAAATCGACCACGACCTTCGATAAAGTACGAGTGGTCGTGAAGAGCACATCGCTTGTCATTGTTTCGCTTGTCACGTGAAAATGCCATTAGAATTCAGTTACGGGAAACTGAATCACAAATGGAATTCGTACTGCCACACCTCGCATCGCGTATTTCTCGAGCGCGACTGATCAGCGCTATGCATGTGATTTTCGTTCTCGTCGCTGAAATCGGCGAAGTTGGACGCGAGCGAAGAAAAGAAGAAAACATCGCACTCAAGCTTAAATGAACTCCGTGACGAAAATCTTCTTGAAGTCCGGCGCTGAGCCACCCAAGTCGTGCCTGCAGATCTCTCCGCTATCCAAGTAGCTCACATCGGAACTCTTGAGTATACTCTTGAGGCTCTCGATCGAGAGCGTCGGCAATTGCTGCCTGGCTTGCGCCGCATTGTTGAACTTGTCAAGATCGTTGAGAGAGTAACCGGGACTCATCTTCTTCTTCAATTGAAACGACTGAATGATCGGCTTGCAGTTGCCGCGAGTCTTCGAGTGGTCGGCGCTGTTTGCGCCCATCTCCGAGTGATTGACTTCGATTATGCGCGGGGTAAAGCTGCGCATGCTGCCCTTGCCCTCGAGCGGCCTCGGCGTTTGGCTCTGTAGCTCCTGCAAAACAGCGCAGCGTTGAAACTTCAACGGCACGTCTGCGAGCGACTCGCGGCAGAGGAATGCCGGGGCCTCGACGAGTCGCGAATTGCCACTCGTCCGTGGCGCCATGGGATTGCGCGTCGCCGCGCTTCGCGTAATTGACGGCCGCTACGGCACACTTCGTTAACAGTCACTTTCGGCTTGACAATTGTCGCCATTCCAGTTCTCACGTCGCGCGGAAAGGGAGGCTTCGTAACGCTGCGACCGTTCAAGCCCCACCCCCCCGAATGATCCCGCGTCGAATGCGATAATGGACGCAACCGTAGACTTCCGTGCGGAGGAGGGTCGCGCGTCGCGGCAAAATCGCGGAATCTAGTGACCGTACGACGCGAAGGGTCTCGTCGTAGCGAACGGGAGCACGCGCATACCTTGGTGTTCTTGCGCTGGAAGAACTCGAAGTCGTCGTTGGCGACGGTCGTCACGGAGCAGCAGCTTCGCGCCCGACTGCGGCACGAGCTCATCGTGTCGAAGTCTTGCTGATCGCTGTTGACGTCGCAGCTCTCGTCGTCCGACGTCTCGTAGCCGGTGCCCTCTCCCTCCTCGTCCTCCTCGTACTCTGCGAAGGATCGATCATCAAGTCAACCCGACAGCTTGGACTCGTTCGCCGAGGCGTCTATTTTCCTCGCGCTCTCTCGCGACTACGGCCGCTTAGGAGGCGCTCCGGCGCGACTGAGACGCACATCGGGATAAGGATGCGCGCGACCATCTCGAGCGTTCGCACGCTCGAGCCGAGGGGCGCAGTCGGGTGGAAGCGATCGAACTCGCGAAGGCACGAGTTGGCGCGCCTGGCTGCCGAACTGCTCGGACGTCTGCGATCGAGACGATCGATCACGGTCGCCCCCGTCGCATCTCTAGGCGAGAAACTCGAGCGCCGAGCCAAGGTAGCTCCCGGTAAAAATTGAAACAGGTCGCTCACCGTCGCTCCTCCTCGTCTGCTCGAACAGCTGCAAGCTCCTCTTGAGCGCAAGCTCCCTCTTGACGTCGTAAGTCCTGGAGGTGACGAGCGGCAGCTCGATTCTCGGGTAGGCTCGAGGATGCAAGTCGAAGCTCTGATTCCTCCTGAGCGCGGCGGCGTTCGGTCGGGCAGCGCGCACCTGGAGAACGCCCGGCGGCGGGTTGTACGCGCGATCCTCGTGGTGGCCCATGACGCTTCGCGCGTTGCGGCGCGGCGTCTCCTCGCGAATCTCGTCCAGGCTCTTGGCGAAGTGCCTCAGCCGACGGGCTCCGTACTGCTGCCGACAAGTGCAAAAACGGCAGGCTCGGCGCGATTCGGTGGTCTGGTGCGCGGGAAAGCGAAGCGACTCACGCCATAGGACTGATCCTCGAGCTGCATCAAGCTCTCGACTTTCTGCCCGAACACGTCCCCGCTGCCGTTGGCGGCTTTCCTGCGCAGATCGTATCCCAGCTCGTGGTGCCTCTGAACGCACTGGCCGTTGCTCGTGCTGTTGGCGCGACTGAGGTCCGCGCGCACGATCGGCTGATGATGCATCTTGGGCGACTTGCCGGGTTCGAGATGCTGCCGCGAGCCGAAATTCGAGCTCGCGTAAGACGAGGTTTCGGCTGCGATCGCCGGGTAGGCGCTGTCGCCGCTTGACATCACGCTTCGTCCGTACTGATGAACGCCAAGTAGCATCGTACCGTTGCGACCTGAACACGAACGTTTGCGCGTTACTTTTCGACGCGAGAGAGAGGGAGAGGATTATCAGCGCGCGATGGCGATGAGAAAACACAGCGAACAACAAGTGGTCTCGAGGCGATTATACGATAATCGCATTTTCTCAAGGGGAAAAACGATTGCCGGCGCACAATCGCTCGGTCGACGGTTTTCAGCGAGCAAACGTCAAGAGCACAGCGAGCTTTCATTTAGTGCCGAGAGAAAGGGCATGCGCACGTACCTCGAGTTGTCGGATGGCTGTTGTGCAAGCGACCGTACAGGCTGGCGCTGCCGGCGCCGTTCACCGGGAACTTGAGCCCGTGATTCAGATTCAGCTGCAGCTTGTACTCGTTGTCCTGCTCGAAGTGACGGAACTTGCCGTCCACGCCGCCTGCCGACACATCGTTTCGTGTATATACACACACGTGCGGCCAATTCGATCACGGAGTCTCTCGGCCTGTCCGATGAGTGAACGGCTCCCCGAAACCGCGAGCTTCTCCCCGGCGGACTATCGATGCAATTAACGACCCGTCGATCGAGTCTGCGAGCGTTGCATAGCGTCTCTCGGCGGAGCTTGCGCAACGACGCGACAAAGGAGCATTCGCTCTCTCGAAGGAGCGATGCGCGGCTCGTCTCAACTTCGCGACGACTGGATCGTTGAGATTGCGAGGCGGGCATTTTTTTTTGTTGGTTTGCGGTGCGCGCAGTTATTGCGTTATTGTCGTCGCTGAATGTGGGTTGTGCTGTCGATGCTTTCGCGAAACCGCTATTCCGAGTTCAAGGGAAAATTTCATTGAAATTATCGTGGCAATAGTAAAATTTGATCGAGTAAGACCGAACAAAATCGGTATTTCAAACGAATATTTGGAAGAAAATTTCAGCAACGGAAACGTAGTTTTCAGTTTTAGTCGAATTTTTATCGAGAAGAATATGTTAGGTCGTATTCCAAGCGTAACTATGGTCACCAAATCAAATCAAAACTCATCTGTCGTGGCTCGGTGTCATCCACGAACAATGGTATATAATTTTTCAATCGAACGACTCAATTCAAAGGCAAACATGAATTAAGCATTACCGTGCGTGAGTCTGGTTTTGGTGTCCTGCTTGGTGTACACTTTAGCGACGTAGCGACAGAACATTTTGTCAAAGATGGCCAAGAACACCGGCAACAGGGTATCCTTCAACAATGGCAGCCACGTAGCCAAATTCTGGGCCGTGCAGAAGTCCCGCAGCAAGTCCGGCCTTATCGAGACGACCTGCGAACGCAGAGACAACGGCATTGGAAACCAGAAGAAAAGCCTCGTCTCGACTTTCCCGATCGTAAAAATACACAGACTTTCAATTTTACAATCCGTTCGCGCGCGCGCGCATTCACGTGCCGGGGAACCCATATAAAGAGAGGGGAAACTCGCACTCTCCTTAGGCTCATACTTTCAAAACGTCTAAAGCGCCTCGCTGGCCACGCCGCTGGCAGTTACGTGAGCGTGAAATCCGCGCGGGCAGATTTGCAACAGCCGCCTCGCCTAATTTGAAAATGGCACGCGCTTATTTTAATATGCGGGCGTCGCCGCGCTACACCTCGGCGATTCCGAGCGCGCGCGGAAAAACAGCAGGTGCCGAGCGGAGAATTTTGTAACGGCTGCCGCGTGGGCTTTCCGATGCTGCGCGCGCGCTTGCGAACGACGCGTCTGTTCCTCATCCTCCGTCTCCTCGTAACGTTGCTTTTTTTCTTTTCTTCGTTTTACGATCGCTCGCTTCGCCCGGCAATTCGGGCGAGCGCTCGCGAAGAGATCTACGAGGGAAGAGCGATTCGCGCGATCCCAAGTGCAATTACAACGTGCCGAAAGGCCGACGAGCGGCGTTGCATGCTGTTACGCAACGCGACCGCGGATAACCGCGAGGAACGGTAGGTTCATCGGGGGTCCGAAGGTTTTCCCATCGTGCTTCGAGAAACTCGGTCGCCACGTCGACGTGACGTTACGCTTTTGGGGTACTTTCCCTTGGGCGCGTGTCGGGTTCGCGCGCGCGCGCGCGCGCGCGTTCGAAAACTAATATGTGACTTGGATGCGTGCACCGCACGCGATAACTTTTCCACTTTCGCACGCGCGCAGATAAATAACAGATGTACGTATTTTCTTTCGCGGCGTGTAGTGTCGATTAATCATATCGCCTGAGTCACTTTCTACTGTGCAAAAAAGCGGATGGTGCTCCTCCCTACCTACCATTGTGTTGTTACACGCGTCTACCCATGTGTGTCGCGCGTGTGTGTGTCTGTGTGTGCACGCGCGCGCGAGAGGATCGAAAGTTTTATTGCTTCAGAAGGATTCGCTCTCGTTTTCACCTACGTTTTGTTCCTGTCAATTTGTCCAGTAATATAACGCGACTACGTTAAGACCGCTTGATCGTCACGACGAAAGTCGACGATTACGGATGACATTTGAACCCGATTTCGTGAGATAAACTTCATTCGCGCGTGGTTGCGTCAATACACGGTAAAACTTCGATCCAACGAAATGACACGCAGTGACGGGAAAATTATTTCTTTTTTTTTCGTCACGCGCGCACCCGAATGATTATTTTAACAAGTAAACGAGAGTTGGGCGTTACTTTTAATAGCCCACGTGGCCACATGTATATTCAGAGCGAGCGCAAAAACAACTTCTCCTCGTTCGACGCAATTTTCCCATAACTGGACTTTCTAAACTATGTATCTGTCGGACGCCATCGTCGACATAACGTACGTCTCCTCTAAAACAAAACAAAAAAAGCACAAGTTCTTCTTCTCGATCCCGATAAGAATCCATTCGGACGTTGTTCTCGCGCTCTGTGCCTTATTCTTTTTTTTTTCCTTTTTTTTCATCGGGCGTTCGAGGGAGCGTTGACAGGGCGAATCTTACGCCTCATCGGGAATGCGTCACTCTTAATTGACGGCGAAACGCGCGCTGGAATCAGGAGAAACTGCTCATCAAGCAGATCAACAAGGCATAAAATACATAAGAACGGCGCTCGCTTTCGTAATTTCTCACTGCGAATCGCGAATGCACCAGCGCGTTATGAATTCCCTTTCAAAAGCGCCAATCGTCGCTTCTCCGAGAGAACTTTTGCGTCATCGCCGCCATAAAGAGCCGAACAATTGGCAAGAGCGTCGACGCACGCGAAAAGAAAGGGGAAGGGAGCGAGGATTATTCAGGCGCGAACAACCGCTATCGACAGCTCGTAAAACTCGGTGCGCGCGCGCACACGCCACCGCGGTCGTGCGTCCTCATTATACCAGCCGCGGCAAACAATAGGAGTATTAATACGCCGGACGGGGAGTTCTCTCTCTCTCTCTCTCTCGCTGCCGCGGAATTCTTATAGCGTCTCAAGGAAGTACGCTGCCACGAGGGCAATCCGAAGCCACTTTGACTGTCGCGCTCGCGGTTTCGTCACACGCGCGAGTGGTCGTCGCGCGATTCCGCGACGCCGCCACAGCCTCCGCGCTCCATTGGCCAACGAGGCTGGTCGCTTCATGGCAAAACGCGCGTGTGCGCGGCGCATTATGCACTTTCGCATCTCCCTCGCGTGTACGAGAGAAAGAGAGGGGGGAGGCGGGAGGGAAAAAAAGCGTCCCGTTAAAACGTAGTGGCACGCTATCGCATCGCGACATTCACCCTTTTTCACGCGAACCGCGCTCCACGGAAGTCGTAGTCGCCGAGCTTCCGGCGTGCAGCCACTCGCACGAGTATCCGTGACGGCGTGCCGCTGTTGTTTCCTCTATTTCGCTACGATTCCTGCGGCGCTCGTCGACGGCTCGCGCGCTATCCCCGCTAGACTGGTACGAATCTCGATTCTCTACCAAATAAACGGATACGTCGACGCCGCATCAGCTCAGCGCAAATCACGTCTGCAATTGTCCTCTTTTTTTCCGCGTCGCGCTGCCAGCGAGGAGCAGCGCAGACGTGCTCGCGTGGCGCTTTCCCTTGGGCGCGGGCCGACTGCACCGCGCGGCTCTCGATCGGTTCGTCGCAACCCGGGCGGCTGTCGTGCGATTCGGCCGAAGGGACGAACGAGCCTGGCTCGCTTCTCTCGCGCAACGCGTCAGCCACGGGCATCGAACTCACCAGCAGCGGCAAATGATCAAACGCGTAGCACACGAACAGGATGCTGTAGACGGTGGACCAACCGCTCGACTCGTCGACTTGGACGACCGAGCTGCGTCGTCCTTTCAAGCAAGCGCGACTGTTGGTCGAGCCACTCGTGCACGATCCGCTCGACGGCTGGTCCCATGCCTGCTGCTGCTGCTGCAGCTGATTACCGTAGTGGTGTTGGTGGTGGTGGTGATGCGGGTGCTGGCACTCGAACGAGTTCTTCGAGCTGGCGTCCGACAGGTCCGACACGCTCTTGAGCAACTCGGCTTTGGGGGACGGGCGGCACGATGCCCGGCACAATGCCGCGAGCAAACTGAGGGGAGCAGAGCAAAGGCGGAGAGTCAGACGAGTGCGGGCCGGAACGAGCGCGAGATCGCTTACCTGAGCACCGTCGCCACGACGAGAGCGCATCTCAGCCCGTTGAAGAACAGCCCGTACTTGGGCGATATGTCCTGGGCGATGAACACGCAGGCCTCGGGCTCGAAGTTGAGGATGCCGGTGACGCCGATGCAGGCGCTTATGACCGTGAGGCTAACCACGTGGTACTTGAGATGGTGCTTCTTGATCGTCGGCCCTTCGTCCCTCACGGTCAGCGCAGCGAATATGGCAATGGTCGTCAGAGTCAATTCCTGCAGGATGCTCGACGAGTTCAACGTCCACACGAGCGTCGAGCAGAGCTCTGCAACGACGACCGTCGAGATTTGCGTGAGCGTCCAGCCAGTCATCCGCGAAGCGTTAACCGCGCCGCGGCGAGGGATTTGTGTCAATGCCGATAGAATCGAGACGAGCGGCGCGTGTCATTGCCGATGAGCGCCGCGACGACGTCCACTTACCTCCGAAGTGATTGGCCGGACGTATGAGGGTCAGCATGGCGAAAAGCAAGAGCCCAAGCTGGTGAACCAGACTCTGCGCGAGCACCGCCACCGTCAGCACGTCGATTCGCCGTTTCGTCGGCAACGGTTGATTCTGGTAGATCAGCAGCGACCAGCACAGCAGCAGCACGCTGATCGGCGAGCCGACGCACGTCGCCAGCCATTCGCCTACCTCGCTTCTCATCTCTGCAACGCGGACAAGACAACGATCGTTTGACTGCTATTTCTTGCGGCTGCCGGCTTGTGCATTCGGTCGAGCTGCGTCGGCGGGACTATCCGCGTTATTGCTTTTTCGTTCTACGCGCGCCGTTGAAATTTTTCAATCGACGAAAGCCGCGTCTCGAAACGCGTCGGTAAGAGTTTTTTTGAAAGGCTATTCAACCGGCGAACACCCGAATGCGGCGGCTCGAGCGAACAACAAAAGAATTGTCATTGTGGCACAACGGCGACGCTGGTAATGTGCATACCTCGCGTAACGAGAGTTCACACCCAATAAAATGCTATTTCGAGATGCACTCGTAAGGAAAAAAGAAGGCGCGTTACGTGACTTCGCCTTGAATGGCAATTATTATGGTGAAGGAAAAACAAATTTGTTTTGTTTTTTTTTCTCTTCGCGCCTTCGCGAGGAATGATTATGCGAATTACATGCACTTTGCGCGCGCTTTGTGCGTTTCTTTTCTTCTGCGCATAGCTCGCTAATTCCAATGCTGCATTATCTAATAATGTCCAAGCGAATCGATACGTTCAAACACAACACGATGTGTATTATAAAACCGTATTATTGAGCCGTAATCGTTCGAGGTATAAAAGCTAATCGGCCTATTAATCACCGCTTGGTACATTTGAGCAGCGATCGTTGGGATAATCGGGCGCGCGGTGGAAAAAGAAAGACAAAGAAAAATTTCAGTTCGCGAAATTCCGACGGCTAATGCACTCGCCGAGAGTAAGAAGGAGAAAAAAAAAAGGAAACAGCGCGCGAGCCGTAAAACGGGCGGGAATTCGAGCAGCGAGAGAAAAAGCGGGTCGTGCGGAGGCCTTTGGAAAACTGGCTAAGTGGCGAGAACGCGTATTCTGTGTTTGCGCGCCGAGCCTGCAACTTATGCGCTTTACGCCCTCCGCGAGATGAAAGTGCGGAGAGAAAGAGAGAAAGATAAAAAGCGGACTCTCGTTTATTTATTTATTTATTTTATGCATGCGCGTGGTCACTGCGGAATTCTTTTCTTTTCGGTGCGATCTAATAAAAATCAAGGTCTAACGAATCGGTGTGTGACACGACTGGCATTTTCCGAGCAACTTGATGTGTTGCCAGGCGATTGATTATAAATTACTTTTTGGAAAGGTACTTGTTCATCCTGGATATTAAGGAATGTTACGATGATCAGACTTATTTTGTGCATCAGTCAAGGAGTTTGCTCATTAAACACGCGGACATTCATCAGGATATGTCGAAATTGAGAAAAAACCTGTTTATTCGCGATAAAAAAATGTTATCTTGTCTACGCTTAGGCATACAACACTTTTTTTTTAATTTGTGATGCTTCAAGCCGCTCCTATTGTGTGTACTTTTTAGATTTCCGTATAGATTTGAAACAAAGCATATCGTATGTAATCCACAAAATCAAAAGCCGCTTAACCATGTATTACTAAACTTTCTACTCTCCTAATTTTTTTTATTGTCAAGTCGCTTCGTCATCTCATAACTAAATCCAAGAAAAGAGCCGCATCACGAAGACGGTGTGTATAGCTATTTGTGGGCAAGCCAGTGCGTTAAGCAGGCATGCAAAATGGAGGCCTTTGAAAGGCATACGCGTGCATGTGAAAACGAGGCGTGCGAAATCGATTGGTGTCAGTCAGCGCTCGAAAGGAAATCGCAGCGTGCGTGCGTGCGTGCGTGCGAGCGTGCGCGCTGATGTAATTTTACGACACCGAAAGTGTCGTTCTGACATTGATTTTTTGACTACGCCTTTTTCAGGAACAATAGGAAAAAAGAAGTGGCCGTCGAGCGAACGAGCGCGTTCTCGAGGAAGTACTCAAAGCGCGCACACATCGGAAAGAATAGAATTTTTCTCAGAGCGCGATTTGCGAAGAAAAATTGTTGTTCACGGCGATCATTCGCTCAGCCGGCTAATTGAATCTCTTATTGTGATTTCTTTTTCTTCTTCCCTCTCGCTCTCCGCCTTTGTAGAACTTTCACCTTTTTCGCGAGATTCTTCGTTCGTGATGTTTTCCCGATTTTCTACATTTGCAAGACTCGCATGCTCGTTGCTCGGGATATTTCGCGTTTCTACAGGAGAATCGACGAGGCGAACTGAATTGTCTTTCCTAATGAATAAATGTATTTGTTTCAATGGCAACGAAATCATTATTTTGAAGCTTTCTACAATCTCTAAATATTTATGAATATTTGTTGATTTTCATTAAATTTCATAAAATATTATCAATTTTTTTGTGTTGGACTTGTTGGATAAATTTACTAAACAAGTACTATCCAGCATACAGTCCACCTAACGAAACATTATCCTATTCAACCAAGTATATCTCCTAAGATTGCAAAACATATCAAGGAAGCGTCCAAGTCCCCAACGCATAAATTGCGTCTGTGAGATGCCGAGCGCGCATGCGAATACGTGAGCCAAATGAAAATAGCGATTTTCGACTATCGCCAATTGTAGAGGCCAAAGTTGATATCTCGCTTCTGGTATTCTTCATTCGCCCCGCGTGATTTCTTTTGTAACAGCACCACGTGTTCGCCATCAAGAATTCTCGTTGCAAAACGCACTCGCGGTTCGTGGGCAATGACGACTGCGCGCCACGTCGCAGACAAGACGATTTCCAGTGGCAACCGATCGCCGCATCTTCATCGATCTACTTTGGCCGTTGGACGCGCTCGCAAGTGGAAGCGCGACGAGCGAGAGCAGCGTCTCGATGCGTTTGATACGCAGAGGCGGCACATTTACCTACATTCCTCGTGCCGCGCGCGCTTTTCCCGCGTGAGCGTCGGGTCGCGCCAAGTCGACTCCGTCGACGGCCTTGATCGTTTGCACGGCTGGGCGACTCGCTGGACAAGTCGCGCGGATCGAGGAACTGCTGGATAGGTGCCACTTGAGGATCGCGCGCGCGCGCGTCATTCCCACGCGACGACGCGAGTCGTTCGCCGCGGTGTACCGCGTCTCCGAGCCGCAACTTTGCGTGCGAGGCACTCGCTTGGTTAAAAAAAGTGCTTTTTACGATGTGGCTTTTCCTATTTGCCGCTGTATTATCGCCGCTGATTGCTGCGCTTAGGATCGAATCGACCATCTGCCTCCACGTAACGTAATAGTGGTCGCTTTATTTTTTCGATTTAGCTCAGCGTCACAAAAATCAAAATCGTGACCAATCCTTGTATCCGCATATATTACTTCGTCGAAAATCTTTATTTCATATCTCCGAGAATTAATTTAACGTAGAGATAAATATAAATTACTCAAGCTACGTCTAGCGGCGAAATATCGAACGCAAATCTCAATGTTTTCCCCGAAAATGTTGAAATTTCAGCGATCCATTCGACAGGTTCCTTGAAATGTACAGGCCCCGCGTCCTCTCGCGACCAGCGTACATGGAGAGAAGAGAAACAAGATATACCAACAGCAGCATGCAGAAGATTGCAATCTCATCGTACACACATCGCATTTCAAGCAATTAAGTTCCCCCATGGCGAACAGCGAAGAAACCATGCAAAATTGCATTCCACCCTCGATTTTCTCTCCTCTCTCTCTCTCTCACTCTACTAACGACCTTCAACCGCGAAGTATGAAATATATCTTACAAATTTTCATCCATAGGGTTTCACGAAAACTAGAGCAAAGCAAAGTGCTTTGCGTGTTGCTAATAAGCAGCCAAGTGAAATTGCGTTCGATGAGCCATGCACTGGCGCGGACTGCCTCGAGTACGCCGGATTCCGTTTTCCTTCGAAGAAACAACTTTTCGGTAATGATAAAACTAGTCTTTTTTTCCAAATTGCGCTTTCGCAAGAGTTAGACGAGCAATTTAAATTATTCGCGATTGGATCAGGTCGATTATTAAAACGCACGGGCGTCCACGCCTCGTTGACTTTTAATCGCGCTCTTCGAATCTACGGTGACCCGGTTGCCAAGCTGCGAGCACGTCGGATTCGCGCGCGAGAGCAGCTGTTTTCACAGGCGTCGAAAACAACAATGAGACAACGAATTTGCCCGGCCTGCCGAGGTGAAAGAAAAGCCCCGAACAATAACTCGCTCGTCGTCAAAATTCATAAATCAAAGCAAGGCACACTGTCGCTGCGCGCGCGACCGAACAAAAGAGGCGCGCGCGCGCGCGCATGATCCTCCGCCGACGCGACACTCCTCTTCAACGAACAAAGGCTTGTTCAAATTCTTTTTTTTTCCTACCCCGTTGTCGATGGCCGTGTCGCGGCCATTGCGAAACGGCGACCTTTTCTTTTCGCGAGCGTAGTTGTCTATCCGCGTGCGTCGTTACGACTGGTCGCTGCTCGCCGGCCGATCTTGCCAACGGGATTCGAGATGCGAATTCGCGATCGTCTCCCGAATCGCGAATCCAATCCCATTGACACGCTGAACTTCTCGGGAGACACGACGCGCCAAATCGGAATACCGTCTCGACCTCCTCGGCCGCGAAATGCCAACGGGAGACACGCCCACGCGAGAGATAAACCGCGGCACATAGCGACTTTAATGTCGCGGACGAGTGACTGCGGTGAACCTTGAATTGTCTTCGAACGGCATCTTTCCCGGAAACTTGTCTTCGCTCTCGACACTGTCCCAGCCCAAAGAAAACGCTGCGATGCGGCCGGCGCGTCGAACATTGAATTCGGACGTTCTCTAAAATGGAAAAAGGAAGACGAAAAAAACGAGCGGAAACTCTCTCTCTCTCTCTCTCTCTCTCTCTCTCTCTCTCTCTCTCTCTCTCTCTCTCTCTCTCTCTCTTACGCTGTTAACGGTAAAGCAGCGAGGTACGCGAATCGTAGCTCTTTTTGGTTATCGTCGCGCGGTGCAAATTTCTTTTTCTCTTCTTCTTTCTATTAACGAGTCGATGCGAGTCGCGATTAGGAGCGATCGACGCGTGTATCGCGCGTAACTGCTTGATCGCGCTCGAAAGCACAGGCGGCGACGAGGACGAGGGATCAAAACACGCGCCTGGCGAACCGTTACGTCGAATCGCGAGAGAGACCGCGGCAGGATGCTCGAAACAGGTCTTCGCGCGGAGACGACACTGCGATCGTTGGAATAATAAATAAAGGGAACACCTCCACGGGCTGCACCTGCACGACGACGAGAGCAGAAAAAAAAAGGATTTTCGTATAGCAAAGAGCGCGACTGGCTCACGTGCTACAGGCGATAAATTAGAGCGACGTTACCCACTGCGCAGCGTTGTGGCGAGTAGAAAGTTGCATGACGCGACGTATAGATTGTGGGTCGGCAGCGCGCGCGCGCGCGCGTGCATTGCACACACGATACACTCGGTGCACGGGGTCGTCGGGATTTCGGATCGCGCTCGGGAAAACCGTGATCGCGCGACTCTCGAGCGCCTCGCGCGCACCGGTGACCCGTCGTAGCAGAAGGATCGCGCGCGCTTACGGTAGTTAGCCGCGGCAGAGCGAGAGAGAGAGAGAGAGAGAGAGACGAGACGCCTTTAACGCCCGAGAACCAGCGGCAAAAGCTAGCTCGCGAGCATGTTGTAATACCGTAAGCCGGCCGAGCGAAAACCGCTCTCCGCGCGCGTTCGCCGCGCCCGAGATTACGACGACGCAGAGCCACTTGGGGGACTTCGCGCAAGCGCGAGCTTTTGGCGTGAACTCTATACCGATATTCCCGCAGCTTCTCGTTGCGTCAAAATGTCTTCCTTTGGCGCGCGCGCACCTCGTGCATCGCACTTTTTCTTCTCTGGCCGGCGAGTTGAACGTACCTCGGATCGTTTTAATGGGACACCCCCCCCCCTCCCATTCCCCCCTCTCTCGGCAAGCGAATTTCAATTCGTGCCTGAATCGATATTCTACGCGAGCTACGTTGATCCCTGGTATGTGTCATTTTTCCGTAGCAACTTCCGAGTCAATTTTCTCATCCGCGCGGACGAGAATTTTCCGCATGCGTCCGTCTTTCTAATTAATTACAGTCTCAATTATTCATTCTCTTGCCCGCGCGCGAAATTCAATTTCCGGCTAGAAAATGAGAACGCAGAGAAAAAAAGAGTCGAGGCATGTAGTGAATTACGCCCATGATTATGACCTCAAGCCAATTAACTCGGGTGGGCGCTCTTCATTGTCTCGTGTGCGCGCGACGACTGTGTGAAAGTCCCTCAATTGGATATACGTTATTTTTTTTCCTCTCTCTCTCTCCCTCTTTCTCTCGACTCTTGTTTTTGTCCGACGGATTGACGGCCAGTTTCCGTACGAACATTCGTCAAAGTAAAAAAAAAAATCGTTGACCTCCATATCTCGCACGGATTCTTTGAACTCGTCGCTGCGCGAACAAAACGTCTCGACCTACATTTCGGCGCATGTCTATATTAATATGAAGATTTTTCATCCATCGCCCATACTTTCGAAGCACGGAGTGTATCTCTTCGACAAAAAGTTCCCATGGTAGAGAAAAAACGGCCATATTAAGTAACGTAAGGAAGTGCACGATATATATGTTTGTATATATAAAATTCCACGGATATAGTTTGTAAGTCTTACGCGGGCACTGCTTAATATACCTTATGTACGAATTACACTTTATCATGTTACTTAATCAATTTCGACTAACAGGCCTCTTTTTCACAACTTTCCAAGCGCGAGCGGTAAGCCGAGCCATAGAGAGCGGCGCAATCTCTTCAATCCAGTATGCCTCCCTCCCCGACACTCGACGTACGAGAGATTGAGAATCCACAATTTTCCCTACGCGAAGCCTTCCAATTTAGAAAGTGAAACGCACTCTCGATCGTCTCTCCCCTGCGGGTCAGTCATGACGAGTGTAAAAGCCGAAACGATCGGTGCGGAAAAGTGGAGATCGTCGGGAGAGATACCACGAGTTGTCGTCGCACGGATGGACCGAGACCCGCGACAATCAAGACGGCGCCGGCGCACTACGTCACGCCCGCGACTTCGGCTGACATTGGGGGCCGCGGCAATTTCGCCTTGGGACTAGCGGCTATCGGCGCGAGATTGCGCAATCGAAAACGCGAGCGCGGAAACCGATTTCTCTTCGCAGGATCGCGGAATCTAGGCTGATCTGGTGCAACGCCAATCGCGATTTCCATGCGAGCGCAGAAGACGACCTCGTTTGCGGCCTTGAACTCAGCTTGGTTTGTCGTTGTTTTTTTTTCTCTCTCTCTTTCCTCTAGCGCGTTCGTCATTGTGGCGAACAACGACGCGGTTGCCCTCGTCATCGTCGAGCATCGATCATTGTTCCCTCGATCAATGGGTCATTGCGAAAATACGTTTCGAAATGGCAACACGCGGCTTGGCCGCGAGGACGGTGGTTAAATCCTCCTCGTTCTCGGTCAATCGTCGCACGATTGGGGATAGACGCGACGGCCTCGACGCACCGACGACGACGACGATCGCTCTCAGTCTGAAACCTCGCCGAAGACAGCCTCAGCGTGAACTCACCTGGGTCGACTTTGTCCCTTCAGGTTGGCCGCAGCATGCTGCTCGTGGCGATCGATCGCGGCGTCTGCTTCAATGGCGAACGCATATCTCCTCGTGCACACCCTCTCGCACTTCTGTTCCGCGGACCACTTCTCGTCGCGCGCGCGCTATATACTCGACGAGAAAAACGAGTCCCATCCACTCCAATGCACGAGTGATCGATCCAAGCGGTACTGTTTGTACAGCGCGCGATCGTCGACCGGGATCGTTCGATGCACTGCAGTCAAGCGAAACGCAGAGGCGCCGGGAAGCGCGCGCGCGCGGCATGCGATCGACGAGGCATTTCGAACGAGGTGTACCTGTTGAATTCGCCGCCCGATAAGCTTGCCAGCCGAAGCTCGCGATAAACGCGCGCTGAGCTTTCGTTCGGACGCCTCCGCGATGCCGTGCGCGTCTTCACCGCGATGCGCCGTCGCACAGCGGCAACAGACAGCGGCCTGGGCATTCGACTTCTCTCAAATGTTTCTAGCGCGAGCGATCGCAGTGCGCTCGGTTCTCGAGGCGTGCGTCTCTGACGAATTCCCGAAGCTGAAGGGCGAAAACGGTAGCGCGCAGCTACCGCGAAGTGTCCGCCGCGCAAAACCAAAGCGGAAACACACTTCACGCGATCCCGTGAAACGCACTCGAGCAATCGCACATCGGTCGCTGTCTCGCGCGCGGCCGGTGCCAGACTGACTTTGCCTGCGCTCGCAACAAACACTCCGCTGCGCTACGCTACGCCGGAGTAGAAAGAGAGAGAGATTCATATTTGGGTCAGCGGCGCGAGTGAAGGTGCGCGCAGGTATATACATGCGGTAGGCGAAGGTATACCCCCATGCACATGCATTCTTACTTTTTTGCCTCTCTGCTCCGTCTTTTCGGCAAAGGTGCGCCTCGTCGTGACGAGATCATTATCTGTGAGCTTGATCAGTCGAAAAAAAAAAACATTTTCTCCTGTGGCTGATGCGGGATGAGAGAATGCCAATTAATTTAAAACAGACGTTTTTTTTTATTTTGATAATGTACTCACCAATTCGCGAGTTTATTTGGCAGTTTTTAAAATACAATATTTTTTTATGGAGTAGATACGTATAGTCCGTTTTGGTTTTTATAATATATGTATAAAGTTAACAGTTCATAATATATTTAATACTTATGATTTCAGCAGCTGGATGGCACAGAAGAATCATTATGTAGATTGTTACACATGGCTTGGTTTGTTCCGTGAAAAAAATTAACGTAATACTGATACTTTTTAGTAAAATATAATGAAATTCAGACGAAGATATATTAACATTCGATAGATTTAACGTTATAAAAAAATACTTAATTAGCAGTAGAAAATAATTGACATCTGCATAATTTTGAATAATTATGATACGGCTATGTATATTAGTCAGGATGAAATTTAAAGTTAATATTTATCAATAGTTACTGAAACATTCATGTGTATGAATAAAATGATACAATTACTTGAAACGTCGCGTGTATGCCAACTAATTGCTAGAACATAAACTGCCTAACAAGTGATCTACAGTCGCATTAAAATAAAGATCAAACCCACACGCAACAGGAAACTTAAACAATCACTTATAGTTTGATTCAATATTAAATACATAATATCGCATCTAAAACTGTTCTGACTTGCAAGAGCTAGTCGATTCAACAAAAATATAGAAATTCAACGTTTAGACGATTGAATATCTCATAGAAAAATACTTATATACTTTGTTCAAAATGTTCTAACAACAAGAGTTTTTGTTTTCGTAGATATAGGCACATAATCACATTCAACGCGCGCTGTATAAGATATTCTTTGGCTTGTACTCGACGTACTTGGTATAGTTGAGCTGCAATACAACGTACGAGTGATTTTGAAATACTCGACGAAACGGATGAATGCCAGCGCCGTAAAAGAGCAAAGAACACGCTGGCGCCATGCCTTTACTCTTCATTTTACCTTCGTCGACTAGATCCCACAGCTCAGACATCTTACAACCGGGTTTCCTATGAAAATTAAATTGAATTTCAATACTTTCACATTATAGTTTTAATGATCGATGTCTATAAATAATTACCATATCCCGTATTCATTGCAATTTTCTATCACAACATAGTCAACTTGCAACTTTCGTAACGTATCGTGAATTTCGGAAACAGGCTTTCTACTATAAATTTCATATACTTTCATTGTCCTATCCCTAAGAAGCAAATGATTTTTTTAGGTTGGAAAGTTTGTACCTTAAAAAAATAAGATTTTGCAATTTACCTCATTTCTTTACTTTCATAATAAGGATTATTAACAATCGGTCGCTGAGTCGACAACATAACATTTGCCATCAAAGACATTTTACCAGCAAAAACAGCATTTTTTGGCGTTTTTACTTTAATCCATTCAAGCAATTCTTCTTGATGGACGTTACTGTACTCGCCTATCGGAAAAAAATTTAATTAATCATCTCATCTACAATTATTGGTCTTTAAAGTTGTGAAAATCGTACCAATGAATCCTCGTTCTTTCTGCAATCGTTGCATCCCATGATACGACATTATCGATAGAAGAACGGCAATTAAGGTACACTGCGTCATCCACTTTTTAATCCCCAGCTTCGCCAAATATCGCGGACTACACGCTAATCCAGCCATCAAACAAAGATTCGGAGTCATTAAGAGTTTCAGTCTCATTATGAATATTGCCATGATGACAAATGCTCCAGTTTGAAGTACATTGTACGCTACGTGAGGTTCAATACAATTTGGATAGCCTTGACTCTTGAGATTTCTATACCAGTAGTAGAGAATTAAAAAGCCCGCCAGAATTGCAGTTGGCAATAAGAACGTGCCAACTATTGCCTCGTAAGTTTCGTATTTCAGAAAGTCGAATTCGGGAGCACAGGTGTACAACATTGTGTGGAAATCTTTGTAACCTGATATTTTTGCTTTGAGTAGATTAAAGATATGCTCATCGTCGGAACTGTAGGTGAAGGACATTTTCCATATTTTTGTACAAACTAGTATTAGTATTATTTCCAATAACGTTGTCGTTTTAGGATCAAAGATAAACGATAGTAGCTGACTAAGTATTATTGCACATAGACTGATAGAGAGAAGTGTCAGGTGTAAAGAATTGAGTAGGAACATATTTCCTGTAGCAATAAATGCCAAGGTTACTGAGATTGAATGAACTTTGCAGTAGAATAAGTACATATCACGCTCAATTATCCTCAACCATTTCAGAATGAGCATTGCTATGGTTTGAGTTATGAATACAAATTGAGAAAATTGCCAGGACATCATGCAGAAGCCTATCAGAATTATGAAATCCTAGAAAAACAAAATAAATTATCTATTTATTTTTAATAAATTGTCAGTTGAAAAATCATGCAAATATACGAACCACTTGTGTCGTTAGATCTCTCTTTTTCTCCTTTTTCAAAATAAAAGTCAATAGATACATCTGATAGAGGAGTGTAGGATATGCAAAACTTTCTCGTAGTGGAGGGGTCCATTGTACCCTTGTACATTCGGTATGATTAAAAAAGAACAATGAAACAGAAATGATTCCTCCTCCAATAGAATCGCTTAGCTTATAGGCATACATGAACATAACAAATCCAGTAAAAAAAGAAAAGAACCATACTCCTTCTAGGTAAAAATAAACTGGCACACCAAAACCTTCACAGCTTGTTATTGTTGACAAATCATCCCCTCTTTCAATCTAAAATCATATAAGTTATTTAATTTGATATTTTTTATGTATTTACTATTTTTTGTATATACTTACCTGCCAACAAACTGGTTTTGGCAGCAAATTAAAATATTTTGCAATATGGTATAACCCTCCAAGTGTAACCTGATATTCAGCATAAAATGAACAATTAACTTTTAATCTCAAGTCATATCTTATTAAATAAATTATAACATTCAGATATTACCTCAGGTTCCAAGCTATATTTACTTTCAGCATTAATAATATTTGGATACTCTGACAGATTATCATGGCGTATTTTGTACATCCCATCCAAAAATGTCTCAGATTCAACTATTGTTTTAAAATAGGAATAATACAACCCCTGAGTAATCATAATAATCAAATAAAAAAATTGGATGTTGGATAAATAAAATTAACTAAACTGAATGAAATATCACCATTTCTGTGCGAAATGACATCTCACGCTCCAAATCCGACAAGTGTGAAAAGTGCCTCTCATTTTCAAATAAAGTCGACACATGATACCGATGCAAGTAGCCACAGGTGAGTGCTTTAAAAAAGAAAACAACGTAATATTACCTTTTGTCATTTGATCACTCAAAAGAAATAAAAAAATCACGACAAACCAAGCAGCGCAACTGTCAAGTTTTTCAGAAAGCTTTTCAATTCATCGGGCATTGTCGTGGCTTTGAAAGCTACAGTTAATCCCTCTTGATCTTTTAACGACAAATATCTGTTGGTCTCTCTCTCTCTCTCCCTCTCTCTCTCTCTCTCTCTCTCTCTCTCTCCCTCTCACTCTCTCTCTCTCTCTCTCTCTCTTTCTCTTTTTATATATATTCAATGCAGTAATCCTCTCAAGATCACTGTACTGTAATGATTAATGGGTTAATCTTGCAACCCTTTGATGTAAGTACTATCTTTTACTTGCAATCATCGCTTTCGAGTCACAACCATGGAGGTGTTTATACAAAACGATTCTGACTGACACATTCAGTGACACAATTCTGACCCGAGATAAGTCTATGTGAACTATGGAGAAATCTGTGTATTAATTAATCTAGGGACTTTGAAAGGACGTGTATTATGAAATAAAGAAATCAATTACCATTAATTATAAATATTGTAACGACGGGTTAAATACATGATGACAACACCATTAACAAATAAATTGCCTCTCGTTGCGAGCCTAACAACCGCGGGCCGCCTACATCTGTTTGTATGTGTCAAGTGATGCTGCGCATGCGTATCGCGCGACCGAAAACAAGCGCGAAATTACAAATTAAAGCTAAAAACAATTTCAATTCGAATATGAGTTCTTACTGCTAGTGAGGACTAGTGAGGATTAGATGGATGTCAACAGGCAAACATCAAACGTGACATCAAATAAAAAAAAGGATGGAAAGTTTATTACATCTTGCAGCGAGAAAGCAAAGATGTATCGACTGAGACATTTAAACGCACGCAAATCCAAGAAAAAAATAAAACAAGTAGCCACATTTGTGGATTGATGAATAATTAAGTAAAACTTTTTATAGCGTAGACATATATTTTTAATACAGTGAGTTACAAAAATGTTGATTTTTTAAATTTAAAAATAGATAATGATTTGACTGCCTTAAGTATTACTTTGTGGAAAATAAACGTCTCCAAATACTGCGTATTTATGTACATATTCCTTTTTGAAAAAGAAGACAAATACATAAATACATGTATATATACACTATCTATAAACATAACTTAATATTTTTAGGAAAAAATGATGTAAGAGCAGTTAATTTGTTTTCCAGTGTGATATTATTATTGATCGCTAACTAAAAAATGTAAATAAAATGTTTAGCCATTTTAAATTTATTATTGGCTTCATGTGCATATACTTCTAATATTTCATATTCTAAGTATTTCAACAGCAATTCAGGATTCTTGTCATTTGATGAAATTTGTAGTGTCTCTCTATAACTGTAACATCAATACCTCATTTTGTTTTACCTTTGTTCTTCTTGTTGGATCCTTTTGTATTGACCAGCATTGTCACCATAATACTAATGGTTCCAGGATTTTCTCCATTGACATAGTGCAGATCTCCAAGGTTTAAGAGTTCCATTTTAAATTAGTGCCCCCAAAGTGATCAAACATTTTTGTTTTTGTTAATCCACTGAACGTGAATATTTATAAATGATAATGTAAACTGTTTCTGATCAGTACAAGGAAAACATTTTTAATGTTAAAAAGAAAAATCTAGTACAACCACGTTAAATCTGATCGAACAAACAAAATTCGATAAGACAAGAGTATCATCCAGTGAGTCCAAATAGAAAAGATATTCTAGCCTATAACATAATTTCTTGTTCTAAATAACCGAAGCAACTGTATATCTATGTAAACTTAGCATTATAGACACATTAAGCACAAATAGGAAAATCATCGGAATTCATAAGAAAACCAAACGAAAAATTATAGCACACAATGTGTGTACAAATCAGCGAGGAAATGCGATGGCAACTAACTTGCGAAGGATCATTATAACGTCGTACTTACCTCGATGAAACGAAGAGAATAAGATATGTAAGTTACATACATTACTTTAATGAAAATTTGTTGTTATAAAATGAGACTTTGTAAAAAGTACCGTGTTTTCTTCAACTTTCTTTCGCTCTCCCATCTCATTTATCCCCAGCATATCCACTACACAACAAAATTGCAAATTCAGCGCGACAACAGGTCGCAACGCCATCTGTCAACAAGAAGAATCGCCCAGACGCTACGGGACGGCGGACGCCCATTATAAGCGAGCGCTCCCTTGGGTGAAACTGTGAAAGGAAAGGCGATAAATGAAAAATGTACGTTGTATGTGTCTGCAAGTATACGTGAGCGTCGCAGTAGTTCGTGGTCGTTCCGGAAAATTCGAGCTGCCTGGCTGAGCCGTCGTCAGTGTGTGCCAAGATGGCCAATCGGTCTGTTTGTTTACTGCGTGTCTGATATTGCTTGTACTCGCAGTGTACCGTGTATATGAGTGGACTGATGCTTCGTAGAAGAAGATGCAGGACCAGCAGACAAAAGCAGCAGAGTCGAAGGTGAACAAGCAGCAGCAGCTTACGGATGAGGAAGAGCTGCTGCTTGGTCCCATTGAGAGTCTCGCGAGGTTGGAAATTGAACGACAACATCGGTGAGTCTATATCAGAGCATCGTCATGGTGACCTTGGACTACCAAAGAAAGAATCTTCTTTGTGTTAAACTTCTACGTCATGATAAACTCGTGGAGAGCAGAAGACGCGTTTCTCTTTGTGTGTATATATACTGTGTGTTTACTACACACGAGTGACGAATAGATTATTTATAATATAAATTTTGGATATTTCTGTTGATGTTATTGTCGCGCGAGTGCTTGTTTGCGTTTTCCTGTAGCAATAACATGCGTTTCATTTTGTCATCTTTCATTAGAGATTTAGCGGGAAATAATTACGTTTTTATTCATATGTCTGTGTATGCACGTTTGCGTGTATGGGAGGGGATCTAAATAAAGATTGTTTCTGTCGCGTCAACTTCTTCCTTTTCAAAATAAAAAAGTTTAACGCTATTTTTTAAATGTTGACTTTATTTATCAAGGATAAATATCGGATGTATATGCGCACGTGAGAGTGCGTTTTTGAATAATATGGGCTAAAATTCGATGACGCACTTGACGATCTTAAAATGGGTGTTATATCAATGCCCTTTAGTATATATGTATATGTATACAAATGGATATAGATACGTAGGCATCAAAAGTCTGATCCTTGGGGATGTCGGATACCGATAAAGGTTTCTGTTTTATCTATGTCCAGGTTTTCCAACTTTCCTCCAAAGCAAATCTATTTTCCGAAACTGATTGCTCTTTATTTTATTGATTAAGAGTATGCACCAACATTTGTTGACTATCATATTAATTACTTTTGAGAAAAATTGACAAACTTACGTTGTGTATTCTTCTATTATTTTTGTTATCTTCCGTCACTAAAACGAGACTCGGTCGGTAATTCCTGCGTCCTCGACTTGCTCAATAGTTTTACGACAAACGAAATAGTGCGTAAAAATAACAAGTCATCAATCTCCCTTTTGTATCTCTAATATTACACTCTTTCAAAATAATAATTTACATAACTCTTGTTTTTCAGAACGTTAAAGTGTCACAATTCATGTCAGGCAAATCCTTTTCGCCTAAACAGTAAAGCGCTGGTCAAAACGAAACCACGTCGTGAAGATTCAAAATACTGTAAACGAAAAAACGCCTTAGCAAGCTACCACCGTTTGTTGATGCATGATGTGTTCTACAAAACATACAGAAAGAAGGAATCCATCATCCGCGAGGCGGTGCTCAAACTGCGCAGTGATGAACCAACTCATCTTAGCGATAACTTAGCCAGTGCATTGCTGGAGAAAGCTTGCAAGCTCAGTATTTCTGAGTGAGTATCACTTACTGTGTGTACCCTTCTAGCAAACGTCTAATCTAAGGTACTTCTACCATTTCTACAAATAAATTTAAAATTTCTTGACACAAAGATTTTTGCGTCAACTGTTTGTAAGATTATAATGTACAATTTTCTAAGCAGAAGTGGCATACATTGCACTGAATATTGTTTAACTTTATAATAAACAAAGAACTTTTGAAAATTGCTTTAATAACGATATTGTCTACAAAATATTCACTGTTCAGCAATTTTTTGTTTCTTTATCGATCAAACGTATTGTTTTTATTAATCGATCTTGTCGATCTATTCTGAATCAAATTCACTTTGAAACATTTTTCTCCTCAGTAAAACCACGACCTTTGGCCATGGTTCGGTAACAAAAGACTTCAAATCCCTCAACGTAAGCTCAACTGCCAGTGTAGCAAAAGATGATGCAAATTTGCCGGAGAACTACACGTCCAATAGTTTTCAACGTGCCCGAAGTAATACAATGCCCAACAACTTCAAACGACCCACAACGGCTGACGGTAGTAGTTCAAATAATGGACACACTTGTTCGGTACAAGCTAGGCTCTCGCCACCTCCATGCGACGTGACAATCGACGAGTTGGCCAGCTACTTCGAAGAATTTGTGCACATACCGAAGAAAATGTCTCACATGGCCGAAATGATGTACATTTGAAGTTCGATCAAAACAAAATCTCATTAATATTCTTATTGATTATTAAGCTTTCAACTATCCCTACCGCGAGGACTAGTTTTTTACGATATTATTTTATGTTTTTTTCCTATTTTTTTAAATTTATTCTAAATTACATAGTTCGCACATGTAGAGTTGAATAAATCGTTTGGTGAGCAGGTTTTGGTTTAATTAGTGTCTGATTTATAATTTTTATGAAGACTGTATCCATATTACATTGCATCATTGTTGTATCTCCTTTTTTCAACGAGCTTTTTTTGTCTTTAGCAGACTCGTGTTCATTAGCTGGACTAAAAAGATACAAAAAAATTATGTCCAATGTATATATGTGCGCTGAATCGACAAAAGATAAAAAAAAATAAATAAAATAAGTATATAGTTGAAAAAATAAAAATCATTTTGACATTTTACGTACTCAAGGTTCTATGTATGGATTCCTAGAGTTAGTGTTTGGTTCTTAATAGAATTTTTATTTCAATAAATCTATATTATTATATTATGAAGAACGTTTTTTCTTAGTCACATGTGTATATATATATATATATATATATATATATATATATATATATATATATATATATATATATATATATATATATATATAAAATAAAACAGTGAAGAATAAACTTTATAAATTCAAACATTTCTTGGTTCTTTTTTCACTAGTGTCACAACTTATCTCCCAATATTTTAAGAAATGTATTTCAAGGCTTATCGGTCTAGCTAAATCAATAATTCTTTAGAGTTGAATGTTTTCAAATACACTGGTAATATCCAATCAAATAATAAACAACAAAATAACGTTTTAAAATGATGTAAATTAATAAACAAAACTTTTTTAATATTGCACCTAAAGAATAGTATAGGTAATTTTGTACAGGTATATGATAGGTATATAAAATAAATCGTACACAAATAGTTTTTTATCGTACTTATACATAATATATTTATCTCCATATGCGTTATAATAATTATATTAATATTACAAAATAATAATTAAATTACTTAGCACGTAAAAAAAGAAGAGCTTTGGTACAATAAACAATGACGATAGCATTTTTATATAAATTCTTAGTTAAATCAAGAGTCCCGTAACCGACACGTCGAGAAGAAAAAGTCATGCACACATATACTCGCTCGCAGGAAAAGAAGCGGAACGGAAAGTGTCTCCTCTCTCTCTCGCTCTCTCTCTCTCATTCTATGCTGGACGAAATCTGCGCTCGCGACATGACTCATCGTACGTTCACCTCTCGATCTTTCACCGCTCGCTCGCTTATACTTCAGCTTGCTATATAGCGTCTCTCTCGTATAGTAACTCTTTGTTTTTTAAGTACAGCGCGTCGACGATGGTTTCTTTTCTTTACAATTACACTTTATGCGAGAGTGTATATATATATATGACGCGCCGTGTCGAGACAAAAATAGATATACGGGATGGATTCGCGTTCGTTTTAGCACCCGAGGAGGGAATCCGTCGACGAAAAAGTAGGAAAACGAAAACGCGGCGTACACACCCAGGCACACTCTGCACAATATAATAATTTTCTCTCAACGATTCATTACAAAATATTCACCTACTAGGTTTGTCGAGCAAAAATAGACTCGTTTATTTTACGTTCTCGATAAAAATTTCTTTTTTCTTCGCCAGGAAACAAGCAGGACTCAATCTAAACGTATCATTTTTTTATCTTTGCGAGAAGCACAGTCGATTCTCACGACTGGCCGTTTTATTTTTCCTTTTTGCATCTATAAGTCACTGAGAGAGCGAACGTATGTACTTCGATATGGCTCTGGGACAGAATATGTAACGACGACTATGTTAAATCAGGCATACTCAAGAAAAGCGTTTTAAATTGCAAAAATGAAAATGTTATGTTGCTAGGCCATTCCTCTATTTTTCTGCGAATCTTCCCAACGTTAATTTTCTTGTAATTCACAGGAGAAAACAAAATGTCGCAATTGAGTATGCTCATTTAACGCATCAAAGAATGCTCTCGTTAGCCTATTTTTCTTTCATCTAACAAGCACGCTAATTACAATAATCATATACGCTGATACTTTACTCATCACACGTTATAGATATATGAAAAAAATACAGGTGTGTTTCATATACGTGAACACAGGATACAGCACATAGGTGAGATTCATTTTTGTGTGTGTGACAAATGCTGGACATTTGTGGAATAGAATACTTAAATAGAAAAAAAGTTTTTTCTTTTCTAATGACTTACATCGCAGGTAAAAATGTACAAAATGCGCTGATGAACCAGACAAACGCTGGATCAATCGCTCGACTACCTTGATTTCTTGATGAATACGAATTTCCATGCATAACAGGAGTCCTATGAAACAGCACTGAGATTCGACTAAAAATATTTATAGAAAAAATCTTAAAGGCTATGATAGTATACAAAATGTATGAGTGATCGTGAGTCGTAGAGAAAAGCACCGTGGGAGAAAATTCATATTCATCTTTTTTGTCGAAGTTTACATATAAAATTCTAACGTCTCTAGGGCTTTTTTCAAATATGCTTTGTATTTTCTTGATGCGGCAGCTCGTTTTCAGGGAATACAATGTTGGCAATAAACAAATAAAGTAAATGCACGTTGTTTGTCACTGTGATTAGAAGAGAAATACTGAAATTACAAGTCATAACAGTACATAAGAATGTTTACTGGAACAATGCAAAACCTTATTTGGTCCCACATTTAACAAAATTAATGAGTGACAAATGATGATAAATCTTTCGTGCAATGGTCTAATAGTCATCAAATGTTTCAATTTCATATCAGTCAGATTTTTTTTTTCTCTCTCAATCTAATGTCCGCTAGTTACGATAGATTTCATTGGTATTTAAATAAGCTAATACTAATTGAAAATTGGTATACGATAAATAGTATTGGTATTCGAATTCATCCATCTCGCATGAAGGAGTCAAATCAAACGATAAAACGTCGTTTTATCAAAAATTTGGCATACACTTTTATTAAATTTTTTTTTTTCGATGGAGAATCTAATCGCTCTTTTTCGAAAATTTTGAAAAGTTATGCAGAAGTACACTTCATGGAAAAACCTGTAATCTCAAATGCGATTTTGTCATTGAAAACTTTCAACTTGAAAAGCGACTGATTCTCGTTTCTCTTTTGTGTTTTTATTAATTCGGTGCATTAGCATCCGTAAAAATGCTTTTCATATTATCCTCATTAGCTTATAAAATAAGATATTACCACATTATTTTGATGTGTCATTGAATTATTCATTTTGTTTACATGGGCCGTACAACTTTGACCCGTAATTTGAGAGTATCTACATTTTATAATGATTGCTCGGCAAAAATCTAAAGAACTAAATAAAAAATTTATATTTTTAAATACTATATTGAATACTTTAAAATTTTAAAGTAAAAATAGTATCGTCAAATTGCAATGCCTGTATTTGCATTCTTTATATATCTTTTGCAACTAACATAAAATATCTATGTTAAAAATATTTTCCCTTTGCGATAAAGATTTTTTGCCTAGCAATGTAGTATCTAGTATCGTGTATACAAAATCGAGTATTTACAAAAATTGAATTTTTTGAGTTTATCAAGTAACACGACGAACGGCATACTTTTTAATTTTTGTTATCGGAAAGGTAACAGTTTTATTGTGCCGGTGGTGGGATCCATACTGGTGTCAAAAAGATAATCTTTACATTTTTTCGTGATTACTTTGCACGAGTAACATCCATTGCTTTAAGTTTAGCTTCAGTTAGTAACGAACTTTGTATATCATGAGTTTTTATCATATTTGTTTTTTAGTGACTTGTTTACGCTACCAATCGTGAAAACTCCGTTACAGTATATATCCTTTAGTGTAAGAGACATATCCGGTAACCTATCCTCATTAGAACCCACAAAGAAAAATAGAATTTCTTCAAAATATTCCATGTATACTATCTACTATCTGACGTCTTGACGACTTAATTTTATTTCTCATTAGTTATAGATGAATTAATTGTAGATATAACGGTGCGATAAAACCCTTTTCATGCTATTTATTTTCATCATTTATACGTCATTTTAGAGTCATGGATCGTTAGTAGGCAGCTCAAATCACAGCAAAATAAAAGAATTTATTTGTTTTTCTGCTTATTTCTTGGTTTTTGCACGAATACTGAGTCCATCAATTACGTATGTATATTAAATGCATTTGTCAATTTGCCGCGACTTATTAACTATTCAAACTCGTTTTAACAAAATTCTACGGTGATTTATGTATTTATTTATCTAATATTAGAATGAATCTATGCGTCTTCGTATTTTATTGGTTTCTATCGAATTTGTCAATGTATTATTTTTTATAAATTTAACTCACCATTCAGACCCACCATTCAGACACCTCTATGTCGCAGGATTGAAATATTTAGAAAAAAAACTCCATTAGCCTAACTCTTATATTTCGCGAAACATTTTTATATCGATATTCTTTAATTTGTTTCTTTTTTACTTCATTCATATAAATAGTAACTGCTTCTAACAGACTAATTTGCAGTTACGCGGTAACTAGTTTTACCCTAACAGTTTTACGTTTAATTGTCAATTCGAAACAGATCTACTTTTTGTTGCATTCATAAATACTTTGTTTAAAATGATTCTTAAAACTCCTTTGCGTTCATGTCATCGAATTCGTTTTCGTGTAAAAATGACTTATTTTTTCAAAGACTCTATACATGGCAATCCACGCTCATATTTTCCTTTTTTGTTCCGTTTCAAACACAACGAATAACGATAATAGTGCGCACGTATACAAATTATGCGTGCGCGTTTTTATTTTTATGGCACATGGAGTCTTTTATCGTTGATCATTTGCACTGTCATTTTTTTCCTGCTGCTTGGAGGTATTAATTGTTACATGGAAGACGCATCTATTTTTATAAGTATTTTACAAAATTGTATAGTGCTTGCTTCAATTGTAAATGTCAAGCATTTGATCCAGAAAATACGTCAAAGTATAATTGGTTTTTGAAAATTTGAATGGTCGTATCGAAATCATTATTATATTTGCAATAAAAATCACCTTTGAAAATTTAATAATGATTCGATCGCTATTTCCGTTCTCTTGACAATTTACATTTGAACATTTTCCAAACAATATATTTTGTCGTATTGTAAAATATTCTTGTCTCTTCCACGTAACAAGGTGCAAAACAGGAAAAACAATCATTCGTGACAGTATTTTGTAAGTTAATTTGGATTGGAAAAAAAGGAAAGAATCCATGTGAGTAAATCCGAAGAATGTGCAGCAGTACATTTTTTGCTTTCTTATCACGTTCAGCAGTAAATACCATAAAATTCCATGGCACAGTTGACGTTATGTGGATGGTAATGGGCGTGGTGTGGCACCATGTGACCAGTTACATGATGGGCCATGTATCAGTCTGTTGGTGGTTCCAAGTATGGTATTTCGCTTGTTACATTAAACGACTCGAAGTAGTGATTGAGAAATTCGAAAGTTGGCCGTTTTTCCGGTACCGCATCCCAACACTGTAGCATCAATCGATAGATACTGTCGGGTAGTGGATGGTTAACCGGTTTAGGCATTCGATAGCCTTTATTCACCTGCTCTATCACCTCACGTCCATGCATACCTGGGGATAAGTAATAATTATCGACATGTATTCAGATTTTTATAAAACAAAAATTTACTGTCAATCATTATAGAAAGATGACTTTAATGTAACGCTCAACATTCATTTTACAGTAATCCCAAAGTGCCAGCTATTAAAGTTTCTTAAAGTATCAATTGAGCAAGTAACTCTACATTCAATTCATGCATACAAAGTCTACACCACGTTGAAAAAAAATCAATAAACGACCACAAAAGTGACTCACCAGGATAAGGAACCTGTCCGTAAGTGAATAGCTCCATAAGTAGAATACCATAGGACCAGACGTCACTCTTAATGCTGAACCTGCCGTAAATGCTAGCCTCGGGTGCAGTCCATTTAACAGGGAATCGACTGCCTTGGCGTGGACAATACTCGTCGTCCTCGATAACGCGAGCAAGCCCGAAATCACAGATCTTCGCTTTGTACTTTTCGCCGATGAGTACATTTCTCGCCGCCAAATCCCTGTGTATCAATTGCTTGCTCTCGAGATGTTCCATGCCCGATGCTACCTGCGCTGCTATGTAGATCAAATCTTCGAACTGCATGAATTTACCGTCGCCCGTACGTAAGAAATCTAACAAGCTGCCGTTACACATGAATTCTTGTACAATGTAGATGGGCTCTTCTTTGGAGCAAACCGCATAAAGGGCTACTAGGTGACGATGTCGGAATTGCTTCATTATTGCAGCTTCCTGTACTCAATGAAATAAATAAATAGAAAATAATTTTTTTCTTTGGACAAGATGAAATACCGAAAAAAGCTTACCTGTAGGAACGCTTCTTTCGACATGGTACCGGGCCGAAGTGTCTTCACAGCTACCTCAATTTTGTTACGCCACTTGCCATAGTAAACTTCGCCAAAGTTACCATGTCCAAGTTTACGTATGAGTTGTATCTCGTTACGGTTGATCTCCCATTTGTCGCGTAGTTCCGGACCCAAATCCCACATGTCTGGCTGTGGCTTTGGACATGGCTTCGACAATACGTGGCACAGGCCAAGTGCATTTTCTAAAAAGACCAAATTTATCATTCACTTGGAAAATTAACGGAAATATTTGATTTTACGGAATTCGCATTCGAATTAACTATATTAACTGTGACTTTCCATTATACGAATCCTCAAGTATACTCAGAATTTTGATAATTTTTTTAGCGCTACTGTCGCGAATGACAAACCACGTAAACAATAAATCACGCACTCGAACAAAAGCAAAGGGGTATTATAGTACTCACTGCTATAAGCCAAAACGAGAGCTTGTAAAGTTGGAAAGGTTTGGTTAGTAGCTATGAAGAAGCCACCATTGTCGAGGGGCTTAATTTTGTAATGCTTGACGTGATGCCCGCGTCCTTCCTCCCAATCCTTCACCGACAAACTGTAACCACGTGGGTTGTGCTCGCTCGGCCTTACCAGGAACGTTCCGCGAGGATTCTCGTCTACCAGCAGCAGTTTACCCGCCTCTTTGCGCGAAACGTTCTCAAAGAACCAGCTGAAAATCAAAATTTATTGATACGTTTAGTCAAAGTTACAATCAACTTTTTATGTTTTCACTAAAAATGTTATCATTATTTCATTGTTATTATAATTATATTATTTCATAGTCTCGACTAAAGTTTAAACTTTCAAGTCTTAAACTTTTCAGACATAAGAGACACTTCAAGTTCTCAGCTTTCTCTCTTGAGGATCTTAAACGAATATACTTTGGCAAGCAAATACCTTTTCAAGATTAAACTGTGCGCAAGCGTTAATTCTCCTATTTCAAGCTAGAAAACTTTTTGCACACCACTTGATTTAATCCAGTGGCCATTTGCACTTTAAGATATGAAATACTTTATTCGATTTACAATGACGAATTAACTTTATTCAAATGGCCGAACAAACTTACTCCTCACTCTCGACGGATCTTTCCACAGCGACGAAATTATACGGAATTAATCCTTCCTGCAGTGTAGTGAGATGCAACACCTTCCACCAGTCATGTTCGGAGTCATCGAGTACTTCCATTCGGTCCCCTTTGACGAAACTCACGTCGGTACTTTCGCGCGCCGTATAGTTGTAGAGAGCCACCACGATCTTGTTCGCTCGTTGCGAGTGCGCTGCGTGTGTGAAAAGTGACACCGATTAGTTGGCGTTCCTTGCACAAGTGATTCTAGATTGCACAGCGGTTTCTAACATCGATTATCAATAACAATAATGACGCACAAGCTATGTTTATTTTTGTAGCATACGTAGATTCTATAGATAGTATATATACATATATATATATATATATATATATATATATATATATATATATATATATATATATATATAAAGAGAGAGAGAGAGAGAGATGTTAACTAAATATATTTACAATGTCGATTCCACGTGCTTAAGGATAACATGACAAGGTCACAAACTGACATGTGGTTTTCACCAATGGATATAGCTAATTGATATAGCAGATGCAGCATCACAAGAAGCATACATATTAACTTTTTTCTAACAGGCAGAATATCATTCTCTAATAAAAAAATAATTATTAACTAGTCACATTGTCAATTAAAAAAAAGAACAATAATCATCTTCACTTTATGAACATGTACTATCAAACCTTTTCTTTCTACCTTTTAGATCTCCATTGAATATTTTTCATAAATAAAAGACATAGTCTTTATAAAGTTGTAACTGAAATATGGAGTTCCATCGATTAATCGTATGATCAGAAAGACTTGAATATTACAGAAAATGAATTATGCAACGACTATGTTAATGGCAGTTAATAAAAAGTTTACGTTCTCAATTTAAGAGGCGTCATGTTATTAAAATTCATTAATAATAAAAAATCGTAATGAACGCATTATTTTTTAATTCCTTAAATCAATTTTGAGATTGATTGCTAATAAGAACGTATTTCATTTCACATTAATAATTTAACTGTTCAAACCATAATTTGAATTAAGTAAATAAGTTTTGAGTTCGCGGAATATTCCGAAAAAGGTCCCATTATTTGTCTTAAAAAAAGGTGCAGCATGCTTCAAGTTTGTACGACAGATACACACATGCAGGTGAGGGGCCATTGGCGCATAATTTTCGCGCTTGGGCCTGCTGATGGTTAGCAGTAGCTACGGGTAGCATAAGCGGTGCCAGCGTCGCCGGCGTGGCGACGGCTAACAGCTGCAGTGCCTTACAGGGCGTTGGTCGGGGCCTTATAATGTCGGCTCGCGACTGAGCTCCCCTCTGGTTCGGATCGGCTGTGTAGCGGTCGAGAGAGCCACCGTTGCTGTGCTTCGAATTCAGTCCTACCTCGGCTTTCTTGTAGCCTGTTAAAAAAATAAATCAAAAATTATGTGCGGGGTAGAAGGTGTTTTATTATTTTTTCTCGTTAAAGTTATTGGGCGAGCGACTGAAAAAGAGACTTAAATTTATGGTCCCACGACTCGACATAAAACGAATTGGTTCAGAGAAAACAAAGCCGTGCGAGAGCCAAGATTGAGCGTATGAGAAATGATGGCGGATCCCCTATATGAGCTTCCATCCGTTCGTACGAAGAGCAATCGCTTATTTGTTTAACCTAATTGGCTTTCATTTCGACTTATCAAGCCATTGCTCTCTCGCTCGCTCCGTGCACTTTGATCGCCGAATAAGTCAACGCAGTTTTACATCCGATTCAATTCATAACGTTTCCCTTACCGATCGGCTGCGGCTCAGGCCGCTTGCTGCAACATGTACCCATTTTGACTATCCGAGCTGAGTATGTAGCCGACCGTCACTCAAATCTCCTATCTTCTCTAACGCGGAGTCGGAAGTTCGTCCCTGAGGATTGCCGAGCCACCAACTAAGCCGAGCGATTCGACGCCATCCTCGACGGCATCTGAAAAAAAAAAATCACGAAAATTCGCTTTACATATTTCAACCGACAATGGGGTTGTTTCGATGCCTTCTTAGCGGAGAATTTCGCTTAGCTGTTGATCACGTGACAGCTGCCGGTCCGTCGCACGACGACGTCGAATTCTAAAATCGAACGGTCGTTCGCCAAAACATTGACAATTTATGCTCGCATGGTTCGATTAGCAAACGGACTCGCGGCAAGACATAAAGATACACTGAAAAGTCAATCGATCGGAACACACGAACTTAGCATATACAGAGCGTAACGCGATAAAATCTCGCGCGTTCATAATTGCCTCTGAATTATCCAGTGCATAAAAATTGGAAAGGCAAAAAAAGTGGAGGATCGTCGAAGCCTCGGACGACCGACGCTTCGACGACGCACGGTCCGAGCGTCTTAAAAATGAGCTCGCCACGTTCCCTCGTGGCTTGC